>NC_139218.1:4571584-4574084 GCF_055691185.1 Crinia signifera
TCGGGAGGAAGTGGGCAGGCAGCTGACATCCGGTGATGCTGACCCCCGCACCGCGAATCCCCCCTCGCAGAGTGTGCTCGCACGCACTGCCTGTGAATGGATGTTTATAATAAACATGGCGAAGGTGCGCACATATAACACTGACTCTGAAGTCTCATACATATGTGTGGACGCTCGGGAGGAAGTGGGCAGACAGCTGACATCCGGTGGATGCTGACCCCCGCCCCGCCGCGAATCCCCCTCCTCGCAGAGTGTGCTCGCACGCACTGCCTGTGAATGGATGTTTATAATAAACATGGCGAAGGTGCGCACATATAACACTGACTCTGAAGTCTCATACATATGTGTGCACGCCGGGAGGAAGTGGGCAGGCAGCTGACATCCGGTGGATGCTGACCCCCGCCCCGCGAATCCCCCTCCTCGCAGCGTGTGCTCGCACGCACTGCCTGTGAATGGATGTTTATAATAAACATGGCGAAGGTGCGCACATATAACACTGACTCTGAAGTCTCATACATATGTGTGGACGCTCGGGAGGAAGTGGGCAGGCAGCTGACATCCGGTGATGCTGACCCCCGCCCCCGCGAATCCCCCCCCCCTCGCAGCGTGTGTTTGCACGCACTGCCTGTGAATGGATGTTTATAATAAACATGGCGAAGGCGCGCACATATAACACTGACTCTGAAGTCTCATACATATGTGTGGACGCTCGGGAGGAAGTGGGCAGGGCAGCTGACATCCGGTGATGCTGACCCCCGCCCCGCGAATCCCCCCCCCTTGCAGCGTGTGCTCGAATGCACTGCCTGTGAATGGATGTTTATAATAAACATGGCGGAAGGTGCGCACATATAACACTGACTCTGAAGTCTCATACATATGTGTGGACACTCGGGAGGAAGTGGGCAGGCAGCTGACATCGTGATGCTGACCCCCGACCCGCGAATCCCCCGCTCGCAGCGTGTGCTCGCACGCACTGCCTGTGAATGGATGTTTATAATAAACATGGCGAAGGTGCGCACATATAACACTGACTCTGAAGTCTCATACATATGTGTGGACGCTCGGGAGGAAGTGGGCAGGCAGCTGACATCCGGTGATGCTGACCCCCGACCCGCGAATCCCCCCCTTGCAGCGTGTGCTCGCACGCACTGCCTGTGAATGAATGTTTATAATAAACATGGCGAAGGTGCGCACATATAACACTGACTCTGAAGTCTCATACATATGTGTGGACGCTCGGGAGGAAGTGGGCAGGCAGCTGACATCCGGTGATGCTGACCCCCGCACCCGCGTCATCAGGGCATTCGCATGAGAACACCCATGAAACGCAGGAGGTTCCCATATGCAAATGGCCGTCCCTCACCCCCCCCCCCCCCCCCCCCAGACACACACACACACACTCGGGTGCATGCGCACCCTGCGTCTGCACATGCGCAGAAATGCATCTGCGCATTAACACATGGGGAGCAAATGAACCAGAAAAACCCCTTAGGGCCCAACCTGCTAACTCACGTAACCAGACTTCCTTGTTACTGGTACTCTCCTGCTTTTCTGGGAAATTATTTTATAACTGGTTTAGCTACTGAAATACAAAAGGAACCTGCACAGTTTGGACCTTGGTGGGAATTGAACCCATGACTGTGAGGCAGTAATGTAACCATTACACCATCTGTACTGCCCCGTGTATATATAACACATGGTGGGGATAGAACCCATGACTGTGAGGCAGTAATGTAACCATTACACCATCTGTACTGCCCCGTGTATATATAACACATGGTGGGGATAGAACCCATGACTGTGAGGCAGTAATGTAACCATTACACCAGCTGTACTCACAATTCCTCCGTGCCAAGAGGATTTGCAGCACAGAGGAGTTGGCGATCCAACAGATTGACTCCATGATTTCTAAGTTCATGGATAGAGGTTACAGTGCCACTTTACTACAGGAAGCTAAAGAAAAAGCACTTTCCTGTGACAGAAACACACTGCTTGAGTATAAACATAGGTCATGTGAGCGCAAGAGGCTACCATGGGTTAACCACTTTAATGTGGCTAGTGCGGACATCAGTGCCACTTCCAAAAGATTATGGCCATTGATTCAAATGGACAATTCGCTGGGGCTAACTGACACGACGATCATGCCATGCTACACTCGTGGCAGGAGTGTACGTGACATGGTCGTCAAAACTGATGTCACCTTGCTACAGCAGAACAGTAGTGTACAATTCCTGGGTGCCAAACCTGGGTGTTTTAAATGTCTTGGTTGCATAACTTGCAGAGCCCTTATTACGGGAGATTCGTTTTGCCATCCATATAGTGGAAAGAGATTTTTTCTTAGACACCGTATGACATGTACTACTAGGTTTATAGTCTACATGATCACGTGTCCCTGTTCTATGCACTATATTGGCAAGACGGATCGCACTCTAAGGGAACGTATGGCAGGGCATAGACACTCTATTAAACTTGCCTTAGAGAAAGGCTCTAGCGACCAGCC
>NC_139218.1:4576584-4789084 GCF_055691185.1 Crinia signifera
CCACTATGGGCAGGGATGGGGAAGCCATGGTACTGTACTAGGGGCAGGGATGGGGAAGCCATGGTACTGTACTGGGGGCAGGAATGGGGAAGCCATGGTACTGTACTACGGGCAGGGATGGGGAAGCCATGGTACTGTACTGGGGGCAGGAATGGGGAAGCCATGATACTGTACTAGGGGCAGGGATGGGGAAGCCATGGTACTGTACTAGGGGCAGGGAAGCCATGGTACTGTACTGGGGGCAGGAATGGGGAAGCCATGGTACTGTACTATGGGCAGGGATGGGTAAGCCATGGTACTGTACATGGGGTAGGGATGGGGAAGCCATGGTACTGTACTAGGGGCAGGGATTGAGAAGCGATGGTACTGTACTACTATGGGCAGGGATGGGGAAGCCATGGTACTGTACTAGGGGCAGGGATGGGGAAGCCATGGTACTGTACTGGGGGCAGGAATGGGGAAGCCATGGTACTGTGCTATGGGCAGGGATGGGGAAGCCATGGTACTGTACATGGGGCAGGGATGGGGAAGCCATGGTACTGTAATAGGGGCAGGGATTGAGAAGCAATGGTACTGTATTACTATGGGCAAGGATTGGGAAGCCATGGTACTGTACATGGGGCAGGGATGGGGAAGCCATGGTACTGTACTAGGGGCAGGGATGGGGAAGCCATGGTACTGTACATGGGGCAGGGATGGGGAAGGCATGGTACTGTACTAGGGGCAGGGATGGGGAAGCCATGGTACTGTACTAGGGGCAGGGATGGGGAAGCCATGGTACTGTACTGGGGGCAGGGATGGGGAAGCCATGGTACTGTACTGGGGGCAGGGATGGGGAAGCCATGGTACTGTACTGGGGGCAGGGATGGGGAAGCCATGGTACTGTACTGGGGGCAGGAATGGGGAAGCCATGGTACTGTACTGGGGGCAGGAATGGGGAAGCCATGGTACTGTACTAGGGGCAGGGATGGGGAAGCCATGGTACTGTACTGGGGGCAGGGATGGGGAAGCCAAGATACTGTACATGGGGCCGGGATAGGGAAGCCATGGTACTGTACTAGGGGCAGGGATGGGGAAGCCATGGTACTGTACTGGGGGCAGGAATAGGGAACCATGGTACTGTACTATGGGCAGGGATGGGGAAGCCATGGTACTGTACATGGGGCAGGGATGGGGAAGCCATGGTACTGTACTAGGGGCAGGGATTGAGAAGCGATGGTACTGTACTACTATGGGCAGGGATGGGGAAGCCATGGTACTGTACTGGGGGCAGGGATGGGGAAGCCATGGTACTGTACTGGGGGCAGGAATGTGGAAGCCATGGTACTGTACTATGGGCAGGGATGGGGAAGCCATGGTACTGTACTGGGGGCAGGAATGGGGAAGCCATGATACTGTACTAGGGGCAGGGATGGGAAAGCCATGGTACTGTACTGGGGGCAGGAATGGGGAAGCCATGGTACTGTACTATGGGCAGGGATGGGGAAGCCATGGTACTGTACTATGGGCAGGGATGGGGAAGCCATGGTACTGTACTATGGGCAGGGATGGGGAAGGCATGGTACTGTACTAGGGGCAGGGATGGGGAAGCCATGATACTGTACTGGGGCAGGAATGGGGAAGCCATGATACTGTACTAGGGGCAGGGATGGGGAAGCCATGGTACTGTACTAGGGGCAGGAATGGGGAAGCCATGGTACTGTACTATGGGCACGTATGGGGAAGCCATGGTACTGTACATGGGGCAGGGATGGGGAAGCCATGGTACTGTACTAGGGGCAGGGATGGGGAAGCCATGGTACTGTACTAGGGGCAGGAATGGGGAAGCCATGGTACTGTACTATGGGCAGGTATGGGGAAGCCATGGTACTGTACATGGGGCAGGGATGGGGAAGCCATGGTACTGTACTAGGGGCAGGGATGGGGAAGCCATGGTACTGTATTAGGGGCAGGGATGGGGAAGCCATGGTACTGTACTGGGGGCAGGGATGGGGAAGCCAAGATACTGTACATGGGGCCGGGATAGGGAAGCCATGGTACTGTACTAGGGGCAGGGATGGGGAAGCCATGGTACTGTACTGGGGGCAGGAATAGGGAACCATGGTACTGTACTATGGGCAGGGATGGGGAAGCCATGGTACTGTACATGGGGCAGGGATGGGGAAGCCATGGTACTGTACTGGGGGCAGGGATGGGGAAGCCATGGTACTGTACTGGGGGCAGGAATGGGGAAGCCATGGTACTGTACTGGGGGCAGGAATGGGGAAGCCATGGTACTGTACTAGGGGCAGGGATGGGGAAGCCATGGTACTGTACTGGGGGCAGGGATGGGGAAGCCAAGATACTGTACATGGGGCCGGGATAGGGAAGCCATGGTACTGTACTAGGGGCAGGGATGGGGAAGCCATGGTACTGTACTGGGGGCAGGAATAGGGAACCATGGTACTGTACTATGGGCAGGGATGGGGAAGCCATGGTACTGTACATGGGGCAGGGATGGGGAAGCCATGGTACTGTACTAGGGGCAGGGATTGAGAAGCGATGGTACTGTACTACTATGGGCAGGGATGGGGAAGCCATGGTACTGTACTGGGGGCAGGGATGGGGAAGCCATGGTACTGTACTGGGGGCAGGAATGTGGAAGCCATGGTACTGTACTATGGGCAGGGATGGGGAAGCCATGGTACTGTACTGGGGGCAGGAATGGGGAAGCCATGATACTGTACTAGGGGCAGGGATGGGAAAGCCATGGTACTGTACTGGGGGCAGGAATGGGGAAGCCATGGTACTGTACTATGGGCAGGGATGGGGAAGCCATGGTACTGTACTATGGGCAGGGATGGGGAAGCCATGGTACTGTACTATGGGCAGGGATGGGGAAGGCATGGTACTGTACTAGGGGCAGGGATGGGGAAGCCATGATACTGTACTGGGGCAGGAATGGGGAAGCCATGATACTGTACTAGGGGCAGGGATGGGGAAGCCATGGTACTGTACTAGGGGCAGGAATGGGGAAGCCATGGTACTGTACTATGGGCACGTATGGGGAAGCCATGGTACTGTACATGGGGCAGGGATGGGGAAGCCATGGTACTGTACTAGGGGCAGGGATGGGGAAGCCATGGTACTGTACTAGGGGCAGGAATGGGGAAGCCATGGTACTGTACTATGGGCAGGTATGGGGAAGCCATGGTACTGTACATGGGGCAGGGATGGGGAAGCCATGGTACTGTACTAGGGGCAGGGATGGGGAAGCCATGGTACTGTATTAGGGGCAGGGATGGGGAAGCCATGGTACTGTACTGGGGGCAGGAATGGGGAAGCCATGGTACTGTACTATGGGCAGGGATGGGGAAGCCATGGTACTGTACATGGGGCAGGGATGGGGAAGCCATGGTACTGTACTAGGGGCAGGGATGGGGAAGCGATGGTACTGTACTAGGGGCAGGGATGGGGAAGCCATGGTACTGTACTAGGGGCAGGGATGGGGAAGCCATGGTACTGTACTAGGGGCAGGGATGGGGAAGCCATGGTACTGTACTATGGGCAGGGATGGGGAAGCCATGGTACTGTATTAGGGGCAGGGATGGGGAAGCCATGGTACTGTACTGGGGGCAGGAATGGGGAAGCCATGGTACTGTACTAGGGGCAGGGATGGGGAAGCGATGGTACTGTACTAGGGGCAGGGATGGGGAAGCCATGGTACTGTACTAGGGGCAGGGATGGGGAAGCCATGGTACTGTACTAGGGGCAGGGATGGGGAAGCCATGGTACTGTACTAGGGGCAGGGATGGGGAAGCCATGGTACTGTACTATGGGCAGGGATGGGGAAGCCATGGTACTGTACTAGGGGCAGGGATGGGGAAGCCATGGTACTGTACTAGGGGCAGGGATGGGGAAGCCATGGTACTGTACTATGGGCAGGGGTGGGGAAGCCATGGTACTATACTAGGGGCAGTGATGGGGAAGCCATGGTACTGTACTATGGGCAGGGATGGGGAAGCCATGGTACTGTACTAGGGGCAGGGATGGGGAAGCCATGGTACTGTACTAGGGACAGGGGTGGGGAAGCCATGGTACTGTACTAGGGGCAGGGATGGGGAAGCCATAGTACTGTACTAGGGGCAGGGATGGGGAAGTCATGGTACTGTACTATGGGCAGGGATGGGGAAGCCATGGTACTGTACTATGGGCAGGGATGGGGAAGCCATGGTACTATACTAGGGGCAGTGATGGGGAAGCCATAGTACTGTACTATGGGCAGGGATGGGGAAGCCATGGTACTGTACTATGGGCAGGGATGGGGAAGCCATGGTACTGTACTATGGGCAGGGATGGGGAAGCCATGGTACTGTACTATGGGCAGGGATGGGGAAGCCATGGTACTGTACTATGGGCAGGGATGGGGAAGCCATGGTACTGTACTATGGGCAGGGATGGGGAAGCCATGGTACTATACTAGGGGCAGGGATGGGGAAGCCATAGTACTGTACTATGGGCAGGGATGGGGAAGCCATGGTACTGTACATGGGGCACGGATGGGGAAGCCATGGTACTGTACATGGGGCAGGGATGGGGAAGCCATGGTACTGTACTATGGGCAGGGATGGGGAAGCCATGGTACTATACTATGGGCAGGGATGGGGAAGCCATGGTACTGTACTATGGGCAGGGATGGGGAAGCCATGGTACTGTACTACTATGGGCAGGGATGGGGAAGCCATGGTACTGTACTAGGGGGCAGGGATGGGGAAGCCATGGTACTGTACTAGGGGCAGGGATGGGGAAGCCTCACGAGTTGTTCTCACGAGTGCCCCAAGATCTGGAGATGCCCAAACCAGTTTACAGCCACCACCAGTTCAACTGTTATTTACTGGTCTCTTCGTTTCATGTAAAAGGCCAATGTATTTTATTTTTGTTACCTGTGGGGACCAGTGTTATTGTTTTTTTATATGGGGGCCAATATTTTTTTTTTTTGTTTTTTTTTCTGTGGGGACCATGGTGTGCCTTGGCAATTATAAAATCTTATTTAGTGTGCCACAAGGTAAAAAGGTTGAAAATCACTGCCATACAGTGTTCTCCTCTACTATCCCACACTACAGTGTTCTCCTCTACTCTACTATCCCACACTACAGTGTTCTCCTCTACTATCCCACACTACAGTGTTCTCCCCGGAATGTCCTCTATATCCGGCCCCCGAGTGTTACTAGTCGGGGTGTTTCTCCCCTTGTACCGTATGTAAGAGGACGTACGCTGTGTATAACGCGCTCTCTATACCGACCGTGCCATGTTTTACTGTCTTACAGGGAGGAGGAGGAGCAGCTGAGGAACAAGATCCGTGCGGACCACGAGCGCGCTCTGGAAGAGGCCAAGGAGAAGCTGAAGAAGTCTCGGGATGAGATCAGGGCGGAGATCCAGACGGAGAAGAACAAGATGGTGGAAGAACGTAAAAAGAAGGATAACCAACCCATGCCACTGGCTCCAGTCCCCAATCTGCCAGAGCTAAGGAGTGGGGACCCCGGGGACCCCGAGACCAGAGAGAAAAGGGACAAAATCAAGGAGGTGAGATACGTACGCCATCCCTGTATGACTGTGACAGGAGCACACTGTCATGTATGTACGCCATCCCTGTATGACTGTGACAGGAGCACACTGTCATGTATGTACGCCATCCCTGTATGACTGTGACAGGAGCACACTGTCATGTATGTACGCCATCCCTGTATGACTGTGACAGGAGCACACTGTCATGTATGTACGCCATCCCCATATGACTGTGACAGGAGCACACTGTCATGTATGTATGCCATCCCCGTATGACTGTGACAGGAGCACACTGTCATGTATGTATGCCATCCCCGTATGACTGTGACAGGAGCACACTGTCATGTGTGTACGCCATCCCTGTATGACTGTGACAGGAGCACACTGTCATGTGTGTACGCCATCCCTGTATGACTGTGACAGGAGCACACTGTCATGTATGTACGCCATCCCTGTATGACTGTGACAGGAGCACACTGTCATGTATGTACGATCATCCCCGTATGACTGTGACAGGAGCACACTGTCATGTGTGTACGCCATCCCTGTATGACTGTGACAGGAGCACACTGTCATGTATGTACGATCATCCCTGTATGACTGTGACAGGAGCACACTGTCATGTGTGTACGCCATCCCTGTATGACTGTGACAGGAGCACACTGTCATGTACGTACGCCATCCCTGTATGACTGTGACAGGAGCACACTGTCATGTATGTACGCCATCCCTGTATGACTGTGACAGGAGCACACTGTCATGTATGTACGTATGCCATCCCTGTATGACTGTGACAGGAGCACACTGTCATGTATGTACGCCATCCCTGTATGACTGTGACAGGAGCACACTGTCATGTATGTACGCCATCCCTGTATGACTGTGACTGGAGCACACTGTCATGTATGTATGCCATCCCCATATGACTGTGACAGGAGCACACTGTCATGTATGTATGCCATCCCCGTATGACTGTGACAGGAGCACACTGTCATGTATGTACGCCATCCCTGTATGACTGTGACAGGAGCACACTGTCATGTATGTACGTACGCCATCCCTGTATGACTGTGACAGGAGCACACTGTCATGTACGTACGCCATCCCTGTATGACTGTGACAGGAGCACACTGTCATGTATGTACGCCATCCCTGTATGACTATGACAGAAGCACACTGTCATGTATGTACGTCATCCCTGAATGACTGTGACAGGAGCACACTGTCATGTATGTACGCCATCCCTGTATGACTGTGACAGGAGCACACTGTCATGTATGTACGCCATCCCTGTATGACTGTGACTGGAGCACACTGTCATGTGTGTACGCCATCCCCGTATGACTGTGACAGGAGCACACTGTCATGTATGTACGCCATCCCTGTATGACTGTGACAGGAGCACACTGTCATGTATATACGCCATCCCTGTATGACTGTGACAGGAGCACACTGTCATGTATGTACGCCATCCCTGTATGACTGTGACAGGAGCACACTGTCATGTATGTACGCCATCCCTGTATGACTGTGACAGGAGCACACTGTCATGTGTGTACGCCATCCCTGTATGACTGTGACAGGAGCACACTGTCATGTGTGTACGCCATCCCTGTATGACTGTGACAGGAGCACACTGTCATGTACGTACGCCATCCCTGTATTACTGTGACAGGAGCACACTGTCATGTGTGTACGCCATCCCTGTATGACTGTGACAGGAGCACACTGTCATGTGTGTACGCCATCCCTGTATGACTGTGACAGGAGCACACTGTCATGTGTGTACGCCATCCCTGTATGACTGTGACAGGAGCACACTGTCATGTATGTACGCCATCCCCGTATGACTGTGACAGGAGCACACTGTCATGTATGTATGCCATCCCCGTATGACTGTGACAGGAGCACACTGTCATGTATGTACGCCATCCCTGTATGACTGTGACAGGAGCACACTGTCATGTATGTACGCCATCCCCGTATGACTGTGACAGGAGCACACTGTCATGTATGTATGCCATCCCCGTATGACTGTGACAGGAGCACACTGTCATGTATGTACGCCATCCCCGTATGACTGTGACAGGAGCACACTGTCATGTATGTACGCCATCCCTGTATGACTGTGACAGGAGCACACTGTCATGTATGTACGCCATCCCCGTATGACTGTGACAGGAGCACACTGTCATGTACGTACGCCATCTCTGTATGACTGTGACAGGAGCACACTGTCATGTATGTACGCCATCCCTGTATGACTGCGACAGGAGCACACTGTCCTGTATGTACGCCATCCCTGTATGACTGTGACAGGAGCACACTGTCATGTATGTACGCCATCCCTGTATGACTGTGACAGGAGCACACTGTCATGTATGTACGCCATCCCTGTATGACTGTGACAGGAGCACACTGTCATGTATGTACGCCATCCCTGTATGACTGCGACAGGAGCACACTGTCCTGTATGTACGCCATCCCTGTATGACTGTGACAGGAGCACACTGTCATGTATGTACGCCATCCCTGTATGACTGTGACAGGAGCACACTGTCATGTACGTACGCCATCCCCGTATGACTGTGACAGGAGCACACTGTCATGTATGTACGCCATCCCCGTATGACTGTGACAGGAGCACACTGTCATGTATGTACGCCATCCCTGTATGACTGTGACAGGAGCACACTGTCATGTATGTACGCCATCCCCGTATGACTGTGACAGGAGCACACTGTCATGTACGTACGCCATCCCTGTATGACTGTGACAGGAGCACACTGTCATGTATGTACGCCATCCCTGTATGACTGTGACAGGAGCACACTGTCATGTACGTACGCCATCCCTGTATGACTGTGACAGGAGCACACTGTCATGTACGTACGCCATCCCTGTATGACTGTGACAGGAGCACACTGTCATGTACGTACGCCATCCCTGTATGACTGTGACAGGAGCACACTGTCATGTATGTACGCCATCCCTGTATGACTGTGACAGGAGCACACTGTCATGTATGTACGCCATCCCTGTATGACTGTGACAGGAGCACACTGTCATGTATGTACGCCATCCCTGTATGACTGTGACAGGAGCACACTGTCATGTATATACGCCATCCCTGTATGACTGTGACAGGAGCACACTGTCATGTATGTACGCCATCCCTGTATGACTGTGACAGGAGCACACTGTCATGTATGTACGCCATCCCCGTATGACTGTGACAGGAGCACACTGTCATGTACGTACGCCATCCCCGTATGACTGTGACAGGAGCACACTGTCATGTATGTACGCCATCCCCGTATGACTGTGACAGGAGCACACTGTCATGTATGTACGCCATCCCTGTATGACTGTGACAGGAGCACACTGTCATGTACGTACGCCATCCCTGTATGACTGTGACAGGAGCACACTGTCATGTATGTACGCCATCCCTGTATGACTGTGACAGGAGCACACTGTCATGTACGTACGCCATCCCTGTATGACTGTGACAGGAGCACACTGTCATGTATGTACGCCATCCCCGTATGACTGTGACAGGAGCACACTGTCATGTACGTACGCCATCCCCGTATGACTGTGACAGGAGCACACTGTCATGTATGTACGATCATCCCCGTATGACTGTGACAGGAGCACACTGTCATGTATGTACGATCATCCCTGTATGACTGTGACAGGAGCACACTGTCATGTATGTACGCCATCCCTGTATGACTGTGACAGGAGCACACTGTCATGTATGTACGCCATCCCCGTATGACTGTGACAGGAGCACACTGTCATGTATGTACGCCATCCCCGTATGACTGTGACAGGAGCACACTGTCATGTATGTACGATCATCCCCGTATGACTGTGACAGGAGCACACTGTCATGTACGTACGCCATCCCTGTATGACTCTGACAGGAGCACACTGTCATGTACGTACGCCATCCCCGTATGACTGTGACAGGAGCACACTGTCATGTATGTACGATCATCCCCGTATGACTGTGACAGGAGCACACTGTCATGTACGTACGCCATCCCTGTATGACTGTGACAGGAGCACACTGTCATGTATGTACGATCATCCCCGTAACCGGCAGGGACCACAGCCCAGCCGCCCATTCAGTGCTCTCCACATAGGACAACCGCGGTGCCTATTGTGCTTACAGGTATATTATATCACTGATCGTGGGGATTTCTCGCCCCATGCGAAAGTCTCTCATATAACTGATCCCCCACCCACACCCATGGGTTTGCTGCCACTGGAGACTGATGATCCTTATGCTCCCTGTGGGGATCACTCCTGTCACTGATCGGGCGGATCCCTATGCTTCCCTGTGGGGATCTCTCCTGTCACTGATCTGGCGGATCCCTATGCCTCCCTGTGGTGATCACTCTTGTCACTGATTGGGCAGATCCCTATGCCTCCCTGTGGGGATCTCTCATGTCACTGATCGGGCAGATCCCTATGCCTCCCTGTGGTGATCACTCCTGTCACTGATTGGGCAGATCCCTATGCCTCCCTGTGGGGATCTCTCATGTCACTGATCGGGCAGATCCCCATGCCTCCCTGTGGGGATCTCTCCTGTCACTGATTGGGCAGATCCCTATGCCTCCCTGTGGGGATCTCTCATGTCACTGATCGGGCGGATCCCTATGCCTCCCTGTGGGGATCTCCCCTGTCACTGATCGGGCGGATCCCTATGCCTCCCTGTGGTGATCACTACGGTCACTGATCGGGGGATCCCTATGCCTCCCTGTGGGTATCTCTCCTGTCACTGATCAGGCAGATCCCTATGCCTCCCTGTGGGGATCTCTCCTGTCACTAATCAGGCAGATCCCTATGCCTCCCTGTGGGGATCTCTCCTGTCACTGATCGGGGGATCCATATGCCTCCCTGTGGGGATCACTCCTGTCACTGATTGGGCAGATCCCTATGCCTCCCTGTGGGGATCACTCCGGTCACTGATCGGGCGGATCCCTGTGGGGATCTCTCATGTCACTGATCGGAGGATCCCTATGCCTCCCTGTGGGTATCTCTCCTGTCACTGATTGGGCAGATCCCTATGCCTCCCTGTGGTGATCACTCCTGTCACTGATCTGGCGGATCCCTATGCCTCCCTGTGGGGATCACTGCTGTCACTGATCGGGCGGATCCCTATGCCTCCCTGTGGGGATCTCTCATGTCACTGATCGGGCGGATCCCTATGCCTCCCTGTGGGGATCACTCCTGTCACTGATCGGGCGGATCCCTATGCCTCCCTGTGGGGATCACTCCTGTCACTGATCGGGGGGATCCCTATGCCTCCCTGTGGGGATCACTCCTGTCACTGATCAGGCAGATCCCTATGCCTCCCTGTGGGGATCTCTCATGTCACTGATCGGGCGGATCCCTATGCCTCCCTGTGGGGATCACTCCTGTCACTGATCGGGCGGATCCCTATGCCTCCCTGTGGGGATCTCTCCTGTCACTGATCGGGCAGATCCCTATGCCTCCCTGTGGGGATCTCTCCTGTCACTGATCAGGCAGATCCCTATTCCTCCCTGTGGGGATCTCTCCTGTCACTGATCGGGCAGATCCCTATGCCTCCCTGTGGGGATCACTCCCGTCACTGATTGGGGGGATCCCTATGCCTCCCTGTGGGGATCTCTCCTGTCACTGATCGGGGGGATCCCTATGCCTCCCTGTGGGGATCACTCCTGTCTCTGATCGGGCGGATGCCTATGCCTCCCTGTGGGGATCTCTCATGTCACTGATCGGGCGGATCCCTATGCCTCCCTGTGGGGATCTCCCCTGTCACTGATCGGGCGGATCCCTATGCCTCCCTGTGGTGATCACTACGGTCACTGATCGGGGGATCCCTATGCCTCCCTGTGGGTATCTCTCCTGTCACTGATCAGGCAGATCCCTATACCTCCCTGTGGGGATCTCTCCTGTCACTAATCAGGCAGATCCCTATGCCTCCCTGTGGGGATCTCTCCTGTCACTAATCAGGCAGATCCCTATGCCTCCCTGTGGGGATCTCTCCTGTCACTGATCGGGCGGATCCCTATGCCTCCCTGTGGGGATCTCTCATGTCACTGATTGGGCAGATCCCCATGCCTCCCTGTGGTGATCACTCCTGTCACTGATCTGGCGGATCCCTATGCCTCCCTGTGGGGATCTCTCCTGTCACTGATCGGGCGGATCCCTATGCCTCCCTGTGGGGATCACTCCTGTCACTGATCGGGGGGATCCCTATGCCTCCCTGTGGGGATCTCTCATGTCACTGATCGGGCGGATCCCTATGCCTCCCTGTGGGGATCACTCCTGTCACTGATCGGGCGGATCCCTATGCCTCCCTGTGGGGATCTCTCCTGTCACTGATCGGGCAGATCCCTATGCCTCCCTGTGGGGATCTCTCATGTCACTGATCGGCGGATCCCTATTCCTCCCTGTGGGGATCTCTCCTGTCACTGATCGGGCAGATCCCTATGCCTCCCTGTGGGTATCTCTCCTGTCACTGATTGGGCAGATCCCCATGCCTCCCTGTGGTGATCACTCCTGTCACTGATCTGGCGGATCCCTATGCCTCCCTGTGGGGATCTCTCCTGTCACTGATCGGGCGGATCCCTATGCCTCCCTGTGGGGATCACTCCTGTCACTGATCGGGGGGATCCCTATGCCTCCCTGTGGGGATCTCTCATGTCACTGATCGGGCGGATCCCTATGCCTCCCTGTGGGGATCTCTCCTGTCACTGATCGGCGGATCCCTATTCCTCCCTGTGGGGATCTCTCCTGTCACTGATCTGGCGGATCCCTATGCCTCCCTGTGGTGATCACTCCTGTCACTGATCTGGCGGATCCCTATGCCTCCCTGTGGTGATCACTCCTGTCACTGATCTGGCGGATCCCTATGCCTCCCTGTGGTGATCACTCCTGTCACTGATCTGGCGGATCCCTATGCCTCCCTGTGGGGATCACTCCTGTCACTGATCGGGCGGATCCCTATGCCTCCCTGTGGGGATCTCTCATGTCACTGATCTGGCGGATCCCTATGCCTCCCTGTGGGGATCACTCCTGTCACTGATCGGGGGGATCCCTATGCCTCCCTGTGGGGATCACTCCTGTCACTGATCAGGCAGATCCCTATGCCTCCCTGTGGGGATCTCTCCTGTCACTGATCAGGCAGATCCCTATTCCTCCCTGTGGGGATCTCTCCTGTCACTGATCGGGCAGATCCCTATGCCTCCCTGTGGGGATCACTCCCGTCACTGATTGGGGGGATCCCTATGCCTCCCTGTGGGGATCTCTCCTGTCACTGATCGGGGGGATCCCTATGCCTCCCTGTGGGGATCGCTCATGTCACTGATCGGGCAGATCCCTATGCCTCCCTGTGGGGATCACTCCTGTCACTGATCGGTCGGATCCCTATGCCTCCCTGTGGGGATCTCTCCTGTCACTGATCGGGGGGATCCCTATGCCTCCCTGTGGGGATCTCTCCTGTCACTGATCGGGGGGATCCCTATGCCTCCCTGTGGGGATCTCTCATGTCACTGATCAGGCGGATCCCTATGCCTCCCTGTGGGGATCTCTCCTGTCACTGATCGGGGGGATCCCTATGCCTCCCTGTGGGGATCACTCCTGTCTCTGATCGGGCGGATGCCTATGCCTCCCTGTGGGGATCGCTCATGTCACTGATCGGGCAGATCCCTATGCCTCCCTGTGGGGATCTCTCATGTCACTGATCGGGGGATCCATATGCCTCCCTGTGGGGATCTCTCATGTCACTGATCAGGCAGATCCCTATGCCTCCCTGTGGGGATCTCTCATGTCACTGATCAGGCGGATCCCTATGCCTCCCTGTGGGGATCTCTCATGTCACTGATCGGGGGGATCCCTATGCCTCCCTGTGGGGATCTCTCCTGTCACTGATCGGTGGGATCCCTATGCCTCCCTGTGGGGATCTCTCCTGTCACTGATCGGGGGGATCCATATGCCTCCCTGTGGGGATCTCTCATGTCACTGATCAGGCAGATCCCTATGCCTCCCTGTGGGGATCTCTCATGTCACTGATCAGGCGGATCCCTATGCCTCCCTGTGGGGATCTCTCATGTCACTGATCGGGGGGATCCCTATGCCTCCCTGTGGGGATCTCTCCTGTCACTGATCGGGGGATCCCTATGCCTCCCTGTGGGGATCACTCCTGTCACTGATCGGTCGGATCCCTATGCCTCCCTGTGGGGATCTCTCCTGTCACTGATCGGGGGATCCCTATGCCTCCCTGTGGGGATCTCTCCTGTCACTGATCGGGGGATCCCTATGCCTCCCTGTGGGGATCACTCCTGTCACTGATCGGTCGGATCCCTATGCCTCCCTGTGGGGATCTCTCCTGTCACTGATCGGGGGATCCCTATGCCTCCCTGTGGGGATCTCTCCTGTCACTGATCGGGGGGATCCCTATGCCTCCCTGTGGGGATCTCTCATGTCACTGATCGGGGGGATCCCTATGCCTCCCTGTGGGGATCTCTCATGTCACTGATCAGGCAGATCCCTATGCCTCCCTGTGGGGATCTCTCCTGTCACTGATCGGGCAGATCCCTATGCCTCCCTGTGGGGATCACTCCTGTCACTGATCGGGGGATCCCTATGCCTCCCTGTGGGGATCTCTCCTGTCACTGATCGGGGGATCCCTATGCCTCCCTGTGGGGATCTCTCCTGTCACTGATCGGGGGGATCCCTATGCCTCCCTGTGGGGATCTCTCATGTCACTGATCGGGGGGATCCCTATGCCTCCCTGTGGGGATCTCTCATGTCACTGATCGGGCGGATCCCTATGCCTCCCTGTGGGGATCTCTCATGTCACTGATCAGGCAGATCCCTATGCCTCCCTGTGGGGATCTCTCATGTCACTGATCAGGCGGATCCCTATGCCTCCCTGTGGGGATCTCTCCTGTCACTGATCGGGGGATCCATATGCCTCCCTGTGGAGATCTCTCATGTCACTGATTGGGCAGATCCCTATGCCTCCCTGTGGGGATCTCTCATGTCACTGATTGGGCAGATCCCTATGCCTCCCTGTGGGGATCTCTCCTGTCACTGATCAGGCAGATCCCTATTCCTCCCTGTGGGGATCTCTCCTGTCACTGATCAGGCAGATCCCTATGCCTCCCTGTGGGGATCTCTCCTGTCACTGATCGGGCGGATCCCTATGCCTCCCTGTGGGGATCACTCCTGTCACTGATCGGGCGGATCCCTATGCCTTACTGTGGGGATCACTCCCGTCACTGATCAGGCAGATCCCTATGCCTCCCTGTGGGGATCACTCCCGTCACTGATTGGGCAGATCCCTATGCCTCCCTGTGGGGATCTCTCATGTCACTGATCGGGGGATCCATATGCCTCCCTGTGGGGATCTCTCATGTCACTGATCGGGCAGATCCCTATGCCTCCCTGTGGGGATCACTCCCGTCACTGATTGGGCAGATCCCATGCCTCCCTGCGGGGATCACTCCCGTCACTGATTGGGCAGATCCCATGCCCAGGTTCCTGTGTTACATGCCAGCCCTCACCTCTGCATTTCCTCCTGCCCCGCTGCGCTCTGTGCCAGTATCTTGTGTCTGTGCCAACCACTCACAGCTCTGTCTAATGGCAATTAAAAGCTTTTCTTCCTAATGATGCTTCAGTCACATCAGGAGGTCTGCAGTAGCTGCTGCCAGCTGCCTGTCATTAGCCGCCTGTGACGGGAGATCAGAGAGGGCACGGAGCCTCAAGTGCTGGCACTCAGTAGATGCCTTACCCTTCCAGCCAGTGCCCCTGTAGGACAGGAGTACTGTATGTGTGCCCCCAATTATACAGCACTTCATGCTGACTATCTCTCATCAGCCCAATCCAATTATCTGCATGTAACCAAGACACTAAATAACAGCAGTAATTGTAACCTTTAAAAGTTAATGGAATAATATTCCCTGCTGGGTTTATATGATATAATCTCCTCCGCATTACACTAAGTAACCAGCCACCAGCACATAGACGCGCTCTCTCCTGCCGCACTTCTGCATCGGGAGAGACCAATGTGCGCAGATGTCTCTCTGCCCGATATAATCTCCATAGCGGCATGGCAGTATCACTTGGTATGTTATAGGACATAGTGGCACTGCTGTGTCACCTTGTCTGTTATAGGACACAGCGCCATGGCTGTGTCACCTGGTCTGTTATAGGACATAGCTGCACAGCTGTGTCACCCTGTCTGTTATAGGACATAGCGGCATGGCTGTGTCACCCTGTCTGTTATAGGACATAGTGGCACTGCTGTGTCACCTTGTTTGTTATAGGACATAGCGGCATGGCAGTATCACTTGGTATGTTATAGGACATAGTGGCACTGCTGTGTCACCTGGTCTGTTATAGGACATAGCTGCACGGCTGTGTCACCTTGTCTGTTATAGGACATAGCGGAATGGCTGTGTCACCCTGTCTGTTATAGGACATAGAGGCATGGCTGTGTCACCTTGTCTGTTATAGGACATAGCGTCACTGCTGTGTCACCTTGTCTGTTATAGGACATAGCGGCATGGCTGTGTCACCTGGTCTGTTATAGGACATAGCGGAACGGCTGTGTCACCTTGTCTGCTATAGGACATAGCGGAGCAGCATTATCGCCTTGTCTGCTATAGGACATAGCTGCACGGCTGTGTCACCTTGTCTGTTATAGGACATAGCTGCACGGCTGTATCAACTTGTCTGTTATAGGACATAGCTGCACGGCTGTGTCACCTTGTCTGTTATAGGACATAGCGGCACTGCTGTGGCACCTTGTCTGTTATAGGATATAGCGGCACTGCTGTGGCACCTTGTCTGTTATAGGACATAGCGGCACTGCTGTGGCACCTTGTCTGTTATAGGACATAGCGGCTCGGCTGTGTCACCTTGTCTGTTATAGTACATAGCGGCTCGGCTATGGCACCTTGTCTGTTATAGGACATAGCGGCACGGCTATGGCACCTTGTCTGTTATAGGACATAGCGGCTCGGCTATGGCACCTTGTCTGTTATAGGACATAGCTGCACGGCTATGGCACCTTATCTGTTATAGGACATAGCGGCACGGCTGTGGCACCTTGTCTGTTATAGGACATAGCTGCACGGCTATGGCACCTTGTCTGTTATAGGACATAGCGGCACGGCTGTGGCACCTTGTCTGTTATAGGACATAGCGGCACGGCTGTGGCACCTTGTCTGTTATAGGACATAGCGGCACTGCTGTGGCACCTTGTCTGTTATAGGATATAGCGGCACGGCTGTGGCACCTTGTCTGTTATAGGACATAGCGGCACGGCTGTGGCACCTTGTCTGTTATAGGACATAGCAGCACTGCTGTGGCACCTTGTCTGTTATAGGATATAGCGGCACGGCTGTGGCACCTTGTCTGTTATAGGACATAGCGGCACGGCTGTGGCACCTTGTCTGTTATATGACATAGCGGCACTGCTGTGGCACCTTGTCTGTTATAGGACATAGCTCCACGGCTGTGTCTCCTTGTCTGTTATAGGATATAGCGGCACTGCTGTGGCACCTTGTCTGTTATAGGACATAGCGGCACTGCTGTGGCACCTTGTCTGTTATAGGACATAGCGGCACGGCTGTGGCACCTTGTCTGTTATAGGATATAGCGGCACTGCTGTGTCACCTTGTCTGTTATAGGACATAGAGGCACGGCTGTGGCACCATATAACTGTGATGTTTTTCTTTTGCAGATGATGAAGCATGCATGGGATAATTATAAACAGTACGGCTGGGGCCACAATGAGCTTAAACCCATCGCAAGGAAGGGCCACTCCACCAATATATTTGGTAAGAGTTTTTGATTATTACTTTCTCATACATTTCAGTATAAAGAGCTGCTGCCAGGGATTCTGGGTAATGTTCCCATAATCATGCTGTATACAGCGCTACTGCTGCCACCAGGGATTCTGGGTAATGTCCCCATAATCATGCTGTATACAGCGCTACTGCTGACGCCAGGGATTCTGGGTAATGTTTACATAATTCCTTGAGGAGGTTAGGTTTAGGCGGCGGAGGTAAGAAGGTTTAGGGTTAGGCACTAGCAGAGAGGGTTTGGGTCAGGCTGCCGGTAGGTGTGTAAGGCTGCAGGGAGGGAGGGTTCGTGTCAGGCCGCGGGGAGGGTTAGGGTCAGGCTGCGGATAGGAGGGAGGGTCAGGCTGCGGATAGGAGGGTCAGGCTGCGGATAGGAGGGTCAGGCAGCAGGGAGGGAGGGTCAGGCCGCGGGGAGGGTTAGGGTCAGGCAGCAGGGAGGGAGGGTCAGGCCGCGGGGAGGGTTAGGGTCAGGCTGCGGATAGGAGAGTGGGTCAGGCTGCAGGGAGGGTGGGTTAGGGTCAGGCTGCGGATAGGAGGGTCAGGCTGCGGATAGGAGGGTCAGGCTGTGATGGGTGAGACCTGAGATGGGTTTGGCCTACAGGTTATAAGTCCACTGTTATAATGCCAGCAGCATCCTGACTTTTCCGCATGCAGAAAACCTTTCTAATACTACAATCTGCTGGACACTGTAACCTCCCCGTCAGCAGATCACTCAGTTCCTGCCTGTTGTGGGGAACCAGCCCCCTGCAGCCTGGGCTACGCTGCCCCTTGTGGTTGCACACACTACTACAATCTGCTGGACACTGTAACCTCCCCATCAGCAGATCACTCAGTTCCTGCCTGTTGTGGGGAACCAGCCCCCTGCAGACTGGGCTACGCTGCCCCTTGTGGTTCCACACACTACTACAATCTGCTGGACACTGTTACCTCCCCGTCAGCAGATCACCCAGTTCCTGCCTGTTGTGGGGAACCAGCCCCCTGCAGACTGGGCTACGCTGCCCCTTGTGGTTGCACACACTACTACAATCTGCTGGACACTGTTACCTCCTGCCTGTTGTTGAGAACCAGCCACCTGCAGACTGGGCTACGCTGCCCCTTGTGGTTGCACACACTACTACAATCTGCTGGACACTGTTACCTCCCCGTCAGCAGGTCACTCAGTTCCTGCCTGTTGTGGGGAACCAGCCCCCTGCAGCCTGGGCTACGCTGCCCCTTGTGATTGCACACACTACTACAATCTGCTGGACACTGTAACCTCCCCGTCAGCAGATCACTCAGTTCCTGCTTGTTGTGGGGAACCAGCCCCCTGCAGCCTGGGCTACGCTGCCCCTTGTGGTTGCACACACTACTACAATCTGCTGGACACTGTAACCTTCCCTTTAGCAGATCACTCAGTTCCTGCCTGTTGTTAAAAACCAGCCACCTGCAGACTGGGCTACGCTGCCCCTTGTGGTTGCACACACTACTACAATCTGCTGGACACTGTTACTTCCTGCCTGTTGTGGAGAACCAGCCCCCTGCAGCCTGGGCTACGCTGCCCCTTGTGGTTGCACACACTACTACAATCTGCTGGACACTATAACCTCCCCGTCAGCAGATCACCCAGTTCCTGCCTGTTGTGGGGAACCAGCCCCCTGCAGACTAGGCTACGCTGCCCCTTGTGGTTGCACACACTACTACAATCTGCTGGACACTTTAACCTTCCCGACAGCAGATCACTCAGTTCCTGCCTGTTGTGGGGAACCAGCCCCCTGCAGACTGGGCTACGCTGCCCCTTGTGGTTGCACTCACTACTACAATCTGCTGGACACTGTAACCTCCCCGTCAGCAGATCACTCAGTTCCTGCCTGTTGTGGGGAACCAGCCCCCTTGCAGCCTGGGCTACGCTGCCCCTTGTGGTTGCACACACTACTACAATCTGCTGGACACTGTAACCTTCCCGTCAGCAGATCACTCAGTTCCTGCCTGTTGTGGGGAACCAGCCCCCTTGCAGCCTGGGCTACGCTGCCCCTTGTGGTTGCACTCACTACTACAATCTGCTGGACACTGTTACCTCCTGCCTGTTGTTGAGAACCAGCCACCTGCAGACTGGGCTACGCTGCCCCTTGTGGTTGCACACACTACTACAATCTGCTGGACACTGTTACCTCCCCGTCAGCAGATCACTCAGTTCCTGCCTGTTGTTAAAAACCAGCCACCTGCAGACTGGGCTACGCTGCCCCTTGTGGTTGCACACACTACTACAATCTGCTGGACACTGTTACCTCCCCGTCAGCAGATCACTCAGTTCCTGCCTGTTGTTGAGAACCAGCCACCTGCAGACTGGGCTACGCTGCCCCTTGTGGTTGCACACACTACTACAATCTGCTGGACACTGTAACCTCCCCGTCAGCAGATCACTCAGTTCCTGCCTGTTGTGGGGAACCAGCCCCCTGCAGACTGGGCTACGCTGCCCCTTGTGGTTGCACACACTACTACAATCTGCTGGACACTGTTACCTCCTGCCTGTTGTTGAGAACCAGCCACCTGCAGACTGGGCTACGCTGCCCCTTGTGGTTGCACACACTACTACAATCTGCTGGACACTATAACCTCCCCGTCAGCAGATCACCCAGTTCCTGCCTGTTGTGGGGAACCAGCCCCCTGCAGACTTGGCTGCGCTGCCCCTTGTGGTTGCACACACTACTACAATCTGCTGGACACTATAACCTCCCCGTCAGCAGATCACTCAGTTCCTGCCTGTTGTGGGGAACCAGCCCCCTGCAGACTGGGCTACGCTGCCCCTTGTGGTTACACACACTACTACAATCTGCTGGACACTGTTACCTCCTGCCTGTTGTGGGGAACCAGCCCCCTGCAGACTGGGCTACGCTGCCCCTTGTGGTTCCACACACTACTACAATCTGCTGGACACTGTAACCTTCCCGACAGCAGATCACTCAGTTCCTGCCTGTTGTGGGGAACCAGCCCCCTGCAGACTTGGCTACGCTGCCCCTTGTGGTTGCACACACTACTACAATCTGCTGGACACTGTTACCTCCTGCCTGTTGTGGGGAACCAGCCCCCTGCAGACTGGGCTACGCTGCCCCTTGTGGTTGCACACACTACTACAATCTGCTGGACACTGTAACCTCCCCGTCAGCAGATCACCCAGTTCCTGCCTGTTGTGGGGAACCAGCCCCCTGCAGACTAGGCTACGCTGCCCCTTGTGGTTGCACACACTACTACAATCTGCTGGACACTGTTACCTCCTGCCTGTTGTTGAGAACCAGCCACCTGCAGACTGGGCTACGCTGCCCCTTGTGGTTGCACACACTACTACAATCTGCTGGACACTGTTACCTCCCCGTCAGCAGGTCACTCAGTTCCTGCCTGTTGTGGGGAACCAGCCCCCTGCAGCCTGGGCTACGCTGCCCCTTGTGGTTGCACACACTACTACAATCTGCTGGACACTGTAACCTCCCCGTCAGCAGATCACTCAGTTCCTGCCTGTTGTGGGGAACCAGCCCCCTGCAGACTAGGCTACGCTGCCCCTTGTGGTTGCACACACTACTACAATCTGCTGGACACTTTAACCTTCCCGACAGCAGATCACTCAGTTCCTGCCTGTTGTGGGGAACCAGCCCCCTTGCAGCCTGGGCTACGCTGCCCCTTGTGGTTGCACTCACTACTACAATCTGCTGGACACTGTTACCTCCTGCCTGTTGTTGAGAACCAGCCACCTGCAGACTGGGCTACGCTGCCCCTTGTGGTTGCACACACTACTACAATCTGCTGGACACTGTTACCTCCCCGTCAGCAGATCACTCAGTTCCTGCCTGTTGTTGAGAACCAGCCACCTGCAGACTGGGCTACGCTGCCCCTTGTGGTTGCACACACTACTACAATCTGCTGGACACTGTTACCTCCCCGTCAGCAGATCACTCAGTTCCTGCCTGTTGTTGAGAACCAGCCACCTGCAGACTGGGCTACGCTGCCCCTTGTGGTTGCACACACTACTACAATCTGCTGGACACTGTAACCTCCCCGTCAGCAGATCACTCAGTTCCTGCCTGTTGTGGGGAACCAGCCCCCTGCAGACTGGGCTACGCTGCCCCTTGTGGTTGCACACACTACTACAATCTGCTGGACACTGTTACCTCCTGCCTGTTGTTGAGAACCAGCCACCTGCAGACTGGGCTACGCTGCCCCTTGTGGTTGCACACACTACTACAATCTGCTGGACACTATAACCTCCCCGTCAGCAGATCACCCAGTTCCTGCCTGTTGTGGGGAACCAGCCCCCTGCAGACTTGGCTGCGCTGCCCCTTGTGGTTGCACACACTACTACAATCTGCTGGACACTATAACCTCCCCGTCAGCAGATCACTCAGTTCCTGCCTGTTGTGGGGAACCAGCCCCCTGCAGACTTGGCTACGCTGCCCCTTGTGGTTGCACACACTACTACAATCTGCTGGACACTGTTACCTCCTGCCTGTTGTGGAGAACCAGCCACCTGCAGACTTGGCTACGCTGCCCCTTGTGGTTGCACACACTACTACAATCTGCTGGACACTGTTACCTCCTGCCTGTTGTGGAGAACCAGCCACCTGCAGACTGGGCTACGCTGCCCCTTGTGGTTGCACACACTACTACAATCTGCTGGACACTGTTACCTCCTGCCTGTTGTGGGGAACCAGCCCCCTGCAGACTGGGCTACGCTGCCCCTTGTGGTTGCACACACTACTACAATCTGCTGGACACTGTAACCTCCCCGTCAGCAGATCACCCAGTTCCTGCCTGTTGTGGGGAACCAGCCCCCTGCAGACTAGGCTACGCTGCCCCTTGTGGTTGCACACACTACTACAATCTGCTGGACACTGTAACCTCCCCGTCAGCAGATCACTCAGTTCCTGCCTGTTGTGGGGAGCCAGCCCCCTGCAGACTGGGCTACGCTGCCCCTTGTGGTTCCACACACTACTACAATCTGCTGGACACTGTAACCTTCCCGACAGCAGATCACCCAGTTCCTGCCTGTTGTGGGGAACCAGCCCCCTGCAGACTGGGCTACACTGCCCCTTGTGGTTGCACACACTACTACAACATTTGCTTTCTCCTGTGTTTGGGTTCCCTGGCACATTGTGTGAGAGGACTGATATCCTGGGGCCCCAGCTTGCTGGCACTGCCAGGTGTAACCGCTACACTTATGTGCACAGCCGTACATGATTCCTTATGTCACTATGAAACGTCTCTGTTCCCAGGAAACTCACAGATGGGGGCCACCATTGTGGACGCTTTGGACACCCTGTATATTATGGGTCTTCTGGATGAGTTCCGTGACGGACAGGAGTGGGTGCAGAACAACCTGGACTTCGGTGTGGTGAGTGTGACCCCGAGAAGTAACCTATATGACTGCCATACCATCCCTGTCATAGGTGACGGGGTCTGGTGGTCCTGCAGACCCCTTACGGGGGGGCTCTGTAGTGTCTCGTATACCTGTGTTCTCATACATGTCTCTCATTGGCTCGCAGAATTCCGAGGTGTCCGTGTTTGAGGTGAACATTCGCTTCATCGGTGGTCTGCTGGCGGCATTCTACTTGTCCGGACAGGAGGTAAGAGCCTGAATGAGGCCAAATCACTCGCCTGAGGCACAGGAGACACAGGGGTGTATGTAGTACAGGTGTGTGTATTACCCCTGGTGATGTTACCATACATCAGTGTATGGCCGGTGACTGTGACACAGGGGTGTATACAGGGAGCAGACTGTATTACACTATACATCAGGTGTAGTACAGGTGTGTGTATTACCCCTGGTGATGTTACCATACAGTGATCAGTGTATGGCCGGTGACTGTGACACAGGAGACAAAGGGGTGTATACAGGAAGCAGACTGTATTACACTATACATCAGGTGTAGTACAGGTGTGTGTATTACCCCTGGTGATGTTATACAGTGATCAGTGTATGGCCGGTGACTGTGACACAGGGGTGTATACAGGGAGCAGACTGTATTACACTATACATCAGGTGTAGTACAGGTGTGTGTATTACCCCTGGTGATGTTATACAGTGATCAGTGTATGGCCGGTGACTGTGACACAGGAGACACAGGGGTGTATACAGGGAGCAGACTGTATTACACTATACATCAGGTGTAGTACAGGTGTGTGTATTACCCCTGGTGATGTTATACAGTGATCAGTGTATGGTCAGTGACTGTGACACAGGAGACACAGGGGTGTATACAGGGAGCAGACTGTATTACACTATACATCAGGTGTAGTACAGGTGTGTGTATTACCCCTGGTGATGTTACCATACAGTGATCAGTGTATGGCCGGTGACTGTGACACAGGAGACACAGGGGTGTATACAGGGAGCAGACTGTATTACACTATACATCAGGTGTAGTACAGGTGTGTGTATTACCCCTGGTGATGTTATACAGTGATCAGTGTATGGCCGGTGACTGTGACACAGGAGACACAGGGGTGTATACAGGGAGTAGACTGTATTACACTATACATCAGGTGTAGTACAGGTGTGTGTATTACCCCTGGTGATGTTATACAGTGATCAGTGTATGGCCGGTGACTGTGACACAGGAGACACAGGGGTGTATACAGGGAGCAGACTGTATTACACTATACACCAGGTGTAGTACAGGTGTGTGTATTACCCCTGGTGATGTTACCATACAGTGATCAGTGTATGGCCGGTGACTGTGACACAGGAGACACAGGGGTGTATACACGGAGCAGACTGTATTACACTATACATCAGGTGTAGTACAGGTGTGTGTATTACCCCTGGTGATGGTACCATACAGTGATCAGTGTATGGCCGGTGACTGTGACACAGGAGACACAGGGGTGTATACAGGGAGCAGACTGTATTACACTATACACCAGGTGTAGTACAGGTGTGTGTATTACCCCTGGTGATGTTACCATACAGTGATCAGTGTATGGCCGGTGACTGTGACACAGGAGACACAGGGGTGTATACAGAGAGCAGACTGTATTACACTATACATCAGGTGTAGTACAGGTGTGTGTATTACCCCTGGTGATGTTATACAGTGATCAGTGTATGGCCGGTGACTGTGACACAGGGGTGTATACACGGAGCAGACTGTATTACACTATACATCAGGTGTAGTACAGGTGTGTGTATTACCCCTGGTGATGTTACCATACAGTGATCAGTGTATGGCCGGTGACTGTGACACAGGAGACACAGGGGTGTATACAGGGAGCAGACTGTATTACACTATACATCAGGTGTAGTACAGGTGTGTGTATTACCCCTGGTGATGTTACCGTACAGTGATCAGTGTATGGCCGGTGACTGTGACACAGGAGACACAGGGGTGTATACAGGGAGCAGACTGTATTACACTATACATCAGGTGTAGTACAGGTGTGTGTATTACCCCTGGTGATGTTACCATACAGTGATCAGTGTATGGCCGGTGACTGTGACACTGGAGACACAGGGGTGTATACAGGGAGCAGACTGTATTACACTATACACCAGGTGTAGTACAGGTGTGTGTATTACCCCTGGTGATGTTATACAGTGATCAGTGTATGGCCGGTGACTGTGACACAGGAGACCCAGGGGTGTATACAGGGAGCAGACTGTATTACACTATACATCAGGTGTAGTACAGGTGTGTGTATTACCCCTGGTGATGTTACCATACAGTGATCAGTGTATGGCCGG
The DNA here is from genome assembly GCF_055691185.1 of Crinia signifera. Lineage (NCBI taxonomy): Eukaryota > Metazoa > Chordata > Amphibia > Anura > Myobatrachidae > Crinia > Crinia signifera. The sequence continues at coordinate 4,601,707 of NC_139218.1, forward strand.
TGACTGAGACACAGGGGTGTATTCAGGGAGCAGACTGTATTACACTATACATCAGGTGTAGTACAGGTGTGTGTATTACCCCTGGTGATGTTACCATACAGTGATCAGTGTATGGCCGGTGACTGTGACACAGGAGACACAGGGGTGTATACAGAGAGCAGACTGTATTACACTATACATCAGGTGTAGTACAGGTGTGTGTATTACCCCTGGTGATGTTATACAGTGATCAGTGTATGGCCGGTGACTGTGACACAGGAGACACAGGGGTGTATACACGGAGCAGACTGTATTACACTATACATCAGGTGTAGTACAGGTGTGTGTATTACCCCTGGTGATGTTACCATACAGTGATCAGTGTATGGCCGGTGACTGTGACACAGGAGACACAGGGGTGTATACAGGGAGCAGACTGTATTACACTATACATCAGGTGTAGTACAGGTGTGTGTATTACCCCTGGTGATGTTACCGTACAGTGATCAGTGTATGGCCGGTGACTGTGACACAGGAGACACAGGGGTGTATACAGGGAGCAGACTGTATTACACTATACATCAGGTGTAGTACAGGTGTGTGTATTACCCCTGGTGATGTTACCATACAGTGATCAGTGTATGGCCGGTGACTGTGACACTGGAGACACAGGGGTGTATACAGGGAGCAGACTGTATTACACTATACACCAGGTGTAGTACAGGTGTGTGTATTACCCCTGGTGATGTTATACAGTGATCAGTGTATGGCCGGTGACTGTGACACAGGAGACACAGGGGTGTATACAGGGAGCAGACTGTATTACACTATACATCAGGTGTAGTACAGGTGTGTGTATTACCCCTGGTGATGTTACCATACAGTGATCAGTGTATGGCCGGTGACTGAGACACAGGGGTGTATTCAGGGAGCAGACTGTATTACACTATACATCAGGTGTAGTACAGGTGTGTGTATTACCCCTGGTGATGTTACCGTACAGTGATCAGTGTATGGCCGGTGACTGTGACACAGGAGACACAGGGGTGTATACAGGGAGCAGACTGTATTACACTATACATCAGGTGTAGTACAGGTGTGTGTATTACCCCTGGTGATGTTATACAGTGATCAGTGTATGGCCGGTGACTGTGACACAGGAGACACAGCGGTGTATACAGGGAGCAGACTGTATTACACTATACATCAGGTGTAGTACAGGTGTATGTATTACCCCTGGTGATGTTACATACAGTGATCAGTGTATGGCCGGTGACTGTGACACAGGAGACACAGGGGCGTATACAGGGAGCAGACTGTATTACACTATACATCAGGTGTAGTACAGGTGTGTGTATTACCCCTGGTGATGTTACATACAGTGATCAGTGTATGGCCGGTGACTGTGACACAGGAGACACAGGGGTGTATACAGGGAGCAGACTGTATTACACTATACATCAGGTGTAGTACAGGTGTGTGTATTACCCCTGGTGATGTTATACAGTGATCAGTGTATGGCCAGTGACTGTGACACAGGAGACACAGGGGTGTATACAGGGAGCAGACTGTATTACACTATACATCAGGTGTAGTACAGGTGTGTGTATTACCCCTGGTGATGTTACATACAGTGATCAGTGTATGGCCGGTGACTGTGACACAGGAGACACAGGGGTGTATACAGGGAGCAGACTATATTACACTATACATCAGGTGTAGTACAGGTGTGTGTATTACCCCTGGTGATGTTACACAGTGATCAGTGTATGGCCGGTGACTGTGACACAGGAGACACAGGGGTGTATACAGGGAGCAGACTATATTACACTATACATCAGGTGTAGTACAGGTGTGTGTATTACCCCTGGTGATGTTACCATACAGTGATCAGTGTATGGCCGGTGACTGTGACACAGGAGACACAGGGGTGAATACAGGGAGCAGACTGTATTACACTATACACCAGGTGTAGTACAGGTGTGTGTATTACCCCTGGTGATGTTATACAGTGATCAGTGTATGGTCAGTGACTGTGACACAGGAGACACAGGGGTGTATACAGGGAGCAGACCGTATTACACTATACATCAGGTGTAGTACAGGTGTGTGTATTACCCCTGGTGATGTTACCATACAGTGATCAGTGTATGGCCGGTGACTGTGACACAGGAGACACAGGGGTGTATACAGGGAGCAGACTGTATTACACTATACATCAGGTGTAGTACAGGTGTATGTATTACCCCTGGTGATGTTACCATACAGTGATCAGTGTATGGCCGGTGACTGTGACACAGGAGACACAGGGGTGTATACAGGGAGCAGACTGTATTACACTATACATCAGGTGTAGTACAGGTGTGTGTATTACCCCTGGTGATGGTACCATACAGTGATCAGTGTATGGCCGGTGACTGTGACACAGGAGACACAGGGGTGTATACAGGGAGCAGACTGTATTGCACTATACACCAGGTGTAGTACAGGTGTGTGTATTACCCCTGGTGATGTTATACAGTGATCAGTGTATGGCCAGTGACTGTGACACAGGAGACACAGGGGTGTATACAGGGAGCAGACTGTATTACACTATACATCAGGTGTAGTACAGGTGTGTGTATTACCCCTGGTGATGTTATACAGTGATCAGTGTATGGTCAGTGACTGTGACACAGGAGACACAGGGGTGTATACAGGGAGCAGACCGTATTACACTATACATCAGGTGTAGTACAGGTGTGTGTATTACCCCTGGTGATGGTACCATACAGTGATCAGTGTATGGCCAGTGACTGTGACACAGGAGACACAGGGGTGTATACAGGGAGCAGACTGTATTACACTATACATCAGGTGTAGTACAGGTGTGTGTAATACCCCTGGTGATGTTATACAGTGATCAGTGTATGGTCAGTGACTGTGACACAGGAGACACAGGGGTGTATACAGGGAGCAGACTGTATTACACTATACATCAGGTGTAGTACAGGTGTGTGTATTACCCCTGGTGATGTTACCATACAGTGATCAGTGTATGGCCGGTGACTGTGACACAGGAGACACAGGGGTGTATACAGGGAGCAGACTGTATTACACTATACATCAGGTGTAGTACAGGTGTGTGTATTACCCCTGGTGATGTTATACAGTGATCAGTGTATGGCCGGTGACTGTGACACAGGAGACACAGGGGTGTATACAGGGAGCAGATTGTATTACACTATACATCAGGTGTAGTACAGGTGTGTGTATTACCCCTGGTGATGTTACCATACAGTGATCAGTGTATGGCCGGTGACTGTGACACAGGGGTGTATACAGGGAGCAGACTGTATTACACTATACATCAGGTGTAGTACAGGTGTGTGTAATACCCCTGGTGATGTTATACAGTGATCAGTGTATGGTCAGTGACTGTGACACAGGAGACACAGGGGTGTATACAGGGAGCAGACTGTATTACACTATACATCAGGTGTAGTACAGGTGTGTGTATTACCCCTGGTGATGTTATACAGTGATCAGTGTATGGCCGGTGACTGTGACACAGGAGACACAGGGGTGTATACAGGGAGCATACTGTATTACACTATACATCAGGTGTAGTAAAGGTGTGTGTATTACCCCTGGTGATGTTACCATACAGTGATCAGTGTATGGCCGGTGACTGTGACACAGGAGACACAGGGGTGTATACAGGGAGCAGACTGTATTACACTATACATCAGGTGTAGTACAGGTGTGTGTATTACCCCTGGTGATGTTATACAGTGATCAGTGTATGGCCGGTGACTGTGACACAGGAGACACAGGGGTGTATACAGGGAGCAGATTGTATTACACTATACATCAGGTGTAGTACAGGTGTGTGTATTACCCCTGGTGATGTTACCATACAGTGATCAGTGTATGGCCGGTGACTGTGACACAGGAGACACAGGGGTGTATACAGGGAGCAGACTGTATTACACTATACATCAGGTGTAGTACAGGTGTGTGTATTACCCCTGGTGATGGTACCATACAGTGATCAGTGTATGGCCGGTGACTGTGACACAGGAGACACAGGGGTGTATACAGGGAGCAGACTGTATTACACTATACATAAGGTGTAGTACAGGTGTGTGTATTACCCCTGGTGATGTTATACAGTGATCAGTGTATGACCGGTGACTGTGACACAGGAGACACAGGGGTGTATACAGGGAGCAGACTGTATTACACTATACATCAGGTGTAGTACAGGTGTGTGTATTACCCCTGGTGATGTTACCATACAGTGATCAGTGTATGGCCAGTGACTGTGACACAGGAGACACAGGGGTGTATACAGGGAGCAGACTGTATTACACTATACATCAGGTGTAGTACAGGTGTGTGTATTACCCCTGGTGATGTTACCATACAGTGATCAGTGTATGGTCAGTGACTGTGACACAGGAGACACAGGGGTGTATACAGGGAGCAGACTGTATTACACTATACATCAGGTGTAGTACAGGTGTGTGTATTACCCCTGGTGATGTTAAACAGTGATCAGTGTATGGCCGGTGACTGTGACACAGGAGACACAGGGGTGTATACAGGGAGCAGACTGTATTACACTATACATCAGGTGTAGTACAGGTGTGTGTATTACCCCTGGTGATGTTATACAGTGATCAGTGTATGGCCAGTGACTGTGACACAGGAGACACAGGGGTGTATACAGGGAGCAGACTGTATTACACTATACATCAGGTGTAGTACAGGTGTGTGTATTACCCCTGGTGATGTTATACAGTGATCAGTGTATGGCCGGTGACTGTGACACAGGAGACACAGCGGTGTATACAGGGAGCAGACTGTATTACACTATACATCAGGTGTAGTACAGGTGTGTGTATTACCCCTGGTGATGTTACCATACAGTGATCAGTGTATGGCCGGTGACTGTGACACAGGAGACACAGGGGTGTATACAGGGAGCAGACTGTATTACACTATACATCAGGTGTAGTACAGGTGTGTGTATTACCCCTGGTGATGTTACCATACAGTGATCAGTGTATGGTCAGTGACTGTGACACAGGAGACACAGGGGTGTATACAGGGAGCAGACTGTATTACACTATACATCAGGTGTAGTACAGGTGTGTGTATTACCCCTGGTGATGTTATACAGTGATCAGTGTATGGTCAGTGACTGTGACACAGGGGTGTATACAGGGAGCAGACTGTATTACACTATACATCAGGTGTAGTACAGGTGTGTGTATTACCCCTGGTGATGTTACCATACAGTGATCAGTGTATGGCCGGTGACTGTGACACAGGAGACACAGGGGTGTATACAGGGAGCAGACTGTATTACACTATACATCAGGTGTAGTACAGGTGTGTGTATTACCCCTGGTGATGTTATACAGTGATCAGTGTATGGTCAGTGACTGTGACACAGGAGACACAGGGGTGTATACAGGGAGCAGACTGTATTACACTATACATCAGGTGTAGTACAGGTGTGTGTATTACCCCTGGTGATGTTACCATACAGTGATCAGTGTATGGCCGGTGACTGTGACACAGGAGACACAGGGGTGTATACAGGGAGCAGACTGTATTACACTATACATCAGGTGTAGTACAGGTGTGTGTATTACCCCTGGTGATGTTATACAGTGATCAGTGTATGGTCAGTGACTGTGACACAGGAGACACAGGGGTGTATACAGGGAGCAGACTGTATTACACTATACATCAGGTGTAGTACAGGTGTGTGTATTACCCCTGGTGATGTTACCATACAGTGATCAGTGTATGGTCAGTGACTGTGACACAGGAGACACAGGGGTGTATACAGGGAGCAGACTGTATTACACTATACACCAGGTGTAGTACAGGTGTGTGTATTACCCCTGGTGATGTTATACAGTGATCAGTGTATGGCCGGTGACTGTGACACAGGAGACACAGGGGTGTATACAGGGAGCAGACTGTATTACACTATACATCAGGTGTAGTACAGGTGTGTGTATTACCCCTGGTGATGTTACCATACAGTGATCAGTGTATGGCCGGTGACTGAGACACAGGGGTGTATACAGGGAGCAGACTGTATTACACTATACATCAGGTGTAGTACAGGTGTGTGTATTACCCCTGGTGATGGTACCATACAGTGATCAGTGTATGGCCGGTGACTGAGACACAGGGGTGTATACAGGGAGCAGACTGTATTACACTATACATCAGGTGTAGTACAGGTGTGTGTATTACCCCTGGTGATGTTACCATACAGTGATCAGTGTATGGCCGGTGACTGAGACACAGGAGACACAGGGGTGTATACAGGGAGCAGACTGTATTACACTATACATCAGGTGTAGTACAGGTGTGTGTATTACCCCTGGTGATGTTACCATACAGTGATCAGTGTATGGCCGGTGACTGAGACACAGGGGTGTATACAGGGAGCAGACTGTATTACACTATACATCAGGTGTAGTACAGGTGTGTGTATTACCCCTGGTGATGGTACCATACAGTGATCAGTGTATGGCCGGTGACTGTGACACAGGAGACACAGGGGTGTATACAGGGAGCAGACTGTATTACACTATACATCAGGTGTAGTACAGGTGTGTGTATTACCCCTGGTGATGTTACCATACAGTGATCAGTGTATGGCCGGTGACTGTGACACAGGAGACACAGGGGTGTATACAGGGAGCAGACTGTATTACACTATACATCAGGTGTAGTACAGGTGTGTGTATTACCCCTGGTGATGGTACCATACAGTGATCAGTGTATGGCCGGTGACTGTGACACAGGAGACACAGGGGTGTATACAGGGAGCAGACTGTATTACACTATACATCAGGTGTAGTACAGGTGTGTGTATTACCCCTGGTGATGTTACCATACAGTGATCAGTGTATGGCCGGTGACTGTGACACAGGAGACACAGGGGTGTATACAGGGAGCAGACTGTATTACACTATACATCAGGTGTAGTACAGGTGTGTGTATTACCCCTGGTGATGTTATACAGTGATCAGTGTATGGTCAGTGACTGTGACACAGGAGACACAGGGGTGTATACAGGGAGCAGACTGTATTACACTATACATCAGGTGTAGTACAGGTGTGTGTATTACCCCTGGTGATGTTACCATACAGTGATCAGTGTATGGCCGGTGACTGTGACACAGGAGACACAGGGGTGTATACAGGGAGCAGACTGTATTACACTATACATCAGGTGTAGTACAGGTGTGTGTATTACCCCTGGTGATGGTACCATACAGTGATCAGTGTATGGCCAGTGACTGTGACACAGGAGACACAGGGGTGTATACAGGGAGCAGACTGTATTACACTATACATCAGGTGTAGTACAGGTGTGTGTATTACCCCTGGTGATGTTACCATACAGTGATCAGTGTATGGTCAGTGACTGTGACACAGGAGACACAGGGGTGTATACAGGGAGCAGACTGTATTACACTATACATCAGGTGTAGTACAGGTGTGTGTATTACCCCTGGTGATGGTACCATACAGTGATCAGTGTATGGCCCGTAACTGTGACACAGGAGACACAGGGGTGTATACAGGGAGCAGACTGTATTACACTATACATCAGGTGTAGTACAGGTGTGTGTATTACCCCTGGTGATGTTATACAGTGATCAGTGTATGGTCAGTGACTGTGACACAGGAGACACAGGGGTGTATACAGGGAGCAGACTGTATTACACTATACACCAGGTGTGGTACAGATGTGTGTATTACCCCTGGTGATGTTACCATACAGTGATCAGTGTATGGCCGGTGACTGTGACACAGGAGACACAGGGGTGTATACAGGGAGCAGACTGTATTACACTATACATCAGGTGTAGTACAGGTGTGTGTATTACCCCTGGTGATGTTACCGTACAGTGATCAGTGTATGGCCGGTGACTGAGACACAGGGGTGTATACAGGGAGCAGACTGTATTACACTATACATCAGGTGTAGTACAGGTGTGTGTATTACCCCTGGTGATGTTATACAGTGATCAGTGTATGGCCGGTGACTATGACACAGGGGTGTATACAGGGAGCAGACTGTATTACACTATACATCAGGTGTAGTACAGGTGTGTGTATTACCCCTGGTGATGTTACCATACAGTGATCAGTGTATGGCCGGTGACTGTGACACAGGAGACACAGGGGTGTATACAGGGAGCAGACTGTATTACACTATACATCAGGTGTAGTACAGGTGTGTGTAATACCCCTGGTGATGTTACCATACAGTGATCAGTGTATGGCCGGTGACTGTGACACAGGGGTGTATACAGGGAGCAGACTGTATTACACTATACATCAGGTGTAGTACAGGTGTGTGTATTACCCCTGGTGATGTTACCATACAGTGATCAGTGTATGGCCGGTGACTGAGACACAGGGGTGTATACAGGGAGCAGACTGTATTACACTATACATCAGGTGTAGTACAGGTGTGTGTAATACCCCTGGTGATGTTACCATACAGTGATCAGTGTATGGCCGGTGACTGTGACACAGGAGACACAGGGGTGTATACAGGGAGCAGACTGTATTACACTATACATCAGGTGTAGTACAGGTGTGTGTATTACCCCTGGTGATGTTACCATACAGTGATCAGTGTATGGCCGGTGACTGAGACACAGGGGTGTATACAGGGAGCAGACTGTATTACACTATACATCAGGTGTAGTACAGGTGTGTGTATTACCCCTGGTGATGTTACCATACAGTGATCAGTGTATGGCCAGTGACTGTGACACAGGAGACACAGGGGTGGATACAGGGAGCAGACTGTATTACACTATACATCAGGTGTAGTACAGGTGTGTGTATTACCCCTGGTGATGTTATACAGTGATCAGTGTATGGCCAGTGACTGTGACACAGGAGACACAGGGGTGTATACAGGGAGCAGACTGTATTACACTATACATCAGGTGTAGTACAGGTGTGTGTATTACCCCTGGTGATGTTACCATACAGTGATCAGTGTATGGCCGGTGACTGTGACACAGGAGACACAGGGGTGTATACAGGGAGCAGACTGTATTACACTATACACCAGGTGTAGTACAGGTGTGTGTATTACCCCTGGTGATGTTACCATACAGTGATCAGTGTATGGCCAGTGACTGTGACACAGGAGACACAGGGGTGTATACAGGGAGCAGACTGTATTACACTATACATCAGGTGTAGTACAGGTGTGTGTATTACCCCTGGTGATGTTACCATACAGTGATCAGTGTATGGCCGGTGACTGTGACACAGGAGACACAGGGGTGTATACAGGGAGCAGACTGTATTACACTATACATCAGGTGTAGTACAGGTGTGTGTATTACCCCTGGTGATGTTACCATACAGTGATCAGTGTATGGCCGGTGACTGTGACACAGGAGACACAGGGGTGTATACAGGGAGCAGACTGTATTACACTATACATCAGGTGTAGTACAGGTGTGTGTATTACCCCTGGTGATGTTATACAGTGATCAGTGTATGGCCGGTGACTGTGACACAGGAGACACAGGGGTGTATACAGGGAGCAGACTGTATTACACTATACATCAGGTGTAGTACAGGTGTGTGTATTACCCCTGGTGATGTTGTACAGTGATCAGTGTATGGCCGGTGACTGTGACACAGGAGACACAGGGGTGTATACAGGGAGCAGACTGTATTACACTATACATCAGGTGTAGTACAGGTGTGTGTATTACCCCTGGTGATGTTATACAGTGATCAGTGTATGGCCAGTGACTGTGACACAGGAGACACAGGGGTGTATACAGGGAGCAGACTGTATTACACTATACATCAGGTGTAGTACAGGTGTGTGTATTACCCCTGGTGATGTTATACAGTGATCAGTGTATGGCCGGTGACTGTGACACAGGAGACACAGGGGTGTATACAGGGAGCAGACTGTATTACACTATACATCAGGTGTAGTACAGGTGTGTGTATTACCCCTGGTGATGTTACCATACAGTGATCAGTGTATGGCCGGTGACTGTGACACAGGAGACACAGGGGTGTATACAGGGAGCAGACTGTATTACACTATACATCAGGTGTAGTACAGGTGTGTGTATTACCCCTGGTGATGTTATACAGTGATCAGTGTATGGTCAGTGACTGTGACACAGGAGACACAGGGGTGTATACAGGGAGCAGACTGTATTACACTATACATCAGGTGTAGTACAGGTGTGTGTATTACCCCTGGTGATGTTACCATACAGTGATCAGTGTATGGCCGGTGACTGTGACACAGGGGTGTATACAGGGAGCAGACTGTATTACACTATACATCAGGTGTAGTACAGGTGTGTATATTACCCCTGGTGATGTTACCATACAGTGATCAGTGTATGGCCGGTGACTGTGACACAGGGGTGTATACAGGGAGCAGACTGTATTACACTATACATCAGGTGTAGTACAGGTGTGTGTATTACCCCTGGTGATCACAGGTGTAGTACAGGTGTGTGTATTACCCCTGGTGATGTTACCATATATTTCTCCTTTTCCAGGTGTTTAAGAATAAGGCCGTGTTGCTGGCAGAGAAACTGCTCCCTGCATTTAATACCCCAACAGGAATACCGTGGGCCATGGTCAATCTGAAGAGGTAAGAGAATTAGAAGGTTGTGGTCACTTGCGCTAATTAAATGAAAAGAGCAGCTCAATAATGGTAAAAAAGGGAAAGGATTCCTTTTATTTCCTATGGTGAATATTGAAATATGAGCGCTGGTGGGGGGAACTAGTCTACTAGTTTTAAGGATGGAGGGGAATTCTTAAAATCTTCCATCAGTTGAAGACGGGACGCTACGGGACGCGCTGACAAGCTGCAGCGACGGAGCTTACTCAGACGCGGCTCTCACATCCCTGCCGCCGGCTCCTTCCCCGCTACAGCCTGCACGTCAGCGCGAGGATAGAGGTAGGGACAGTTTACAGGTATCCCAAACGAACGGACTCTTCTATCACTCCTGCAAAGGAGCGTAAACATTTTCAATTAACTCCGTTTCTTTACAGGTGCCGCCTCTATTTTTCCTATCTAATTCTTCCTATCAACTCTTTCTTTTCTTTCATTTTTTCTGTTACACGTATCTTTCTCTCCCTTTCCTCCCCCCCACCAGCGCTCATATTTCAATATTCACCTTGAAGAGGTAAGAGCCCTATTGGTGGAGTTTGGTCTGATGATATTTATACATTGCCTCCATTCCCCGCCCTGATGGATATGACCATTGTTATTGGTGCTGAGCAGCGGGTTATTTGGTTTATATCTTCAAACATTCTTTTCTTATAGGGTATAGGGAGGGTGTACTGGGGGCGGGGTGTAATAATGTCACGTAGTGGTGGTATAGGGAGGGTGTACTGGGGGCGGGGTGTAATAATGTCACGTAGTGGTGGTATAGGGAGGGTGTACTGGAGGAGGGGTCTCTACTGTCACCTAGTGGGGGTATAGGGAGGGAGTACTGCAGGTGGGGTCTCATACTGTCACCTAGTGGTGGTATAGGGAGGGTGTACTGGAGGCGGGGTCTCATACTGTCACCTAGTGGTGGTATAGGGAGGGTGTACTGGAGGCAGGGTCTCATACTGTCACCTAGTGGTGGTATAGGGAGGGTGTACTGGAGGCGGGGTGTCATACTGTCACCTAGTGGGGGTATAGGGAGGGTGTACTGGAGGCGGGGTCTCATACTGTCACCTAGTGGTGGTATAGGGAGGGTGTAATGGAGGCGGGGTGTCATACTGTCACCTAGTGGTGGTATAGGGAGGGTGTACTGGAGGCGGGGTGTAATAATGTCACGTAGTGGTGGTATAGGGAGGGTGTACTGGAGGAGGGGTCTCTACTGTCACCTAGTGGGGGTATAGGGAGGGTGTACTGGAGGCAGGGTGTCATACTGTCACCTAGTGGGGGTATAGGGAGGGTGTACTGGAGGCGGGGTGTCATACTGTCACCTAGTGGGGGTATAGGGAGGGTGTACTGGAGGCGGGGTGTCATACCGTCACCTAGTGGGGGTATAGGGAGGGTGTACTGGAGGCGGGGTCTCATACTGTCACCTAGTGGTGGTATAGGGAGGGTGTACTGGAGGCGGGGTGTCATACTGTCACCTAGTGGTGGTATAGGGAGGGTGTACTGGAGGCGGGGTCTCATACTGTCACCTAGTGGGGGTATAGGGAGGGTGTACTGGAGGCGGGGTGTCATACTGTCACCTAGTGGTGGTATAGGGAGGGTGTACTGGAGGCGGGGCGTAATAATGTCACGTAGTGGTGGTATAGGGAGGGTGTACTGGAGGAGGGGTCTCTACTGTCACCTAGTGGGGGTATAGGGAGGGTGTACTGGAGGCAGGGTGTCATACTGTCACCTAGTGGGGGTATAGGGAGGGTGTACTGGAGGCAGGGTGTCATACTGTCACCTAGTGGTGGTATAGAGAGGGTGTACTGGAGGAGGGGTCTCATACTGTCACCTAGTGGGGGTATAGGGAGGGTGTACTGGAGGCGGGGTGTCATAATGTCACCTAGTGGTGGTATAGGGAGGGTGTACTGGAGGCAGGGTGTCATACTGTCACCTAGTGGGGGTATAGGGAGGGTGTACTGGAGGCGGGGTCTCATACTGTCACCTAGTGGTGGTATAGGGAGGGTGTACTGGAGGCAGGGTGTCATGCTGTCACCTAGTGGTGGTATAGGGAGGGTGTACTGGAGGCGGGGTCTCATACTGTCACCTAGTGGTGGTATAGGGAGGGTGTACTGGAGGCGGTGTCTCTACTGTCACCTAGTGGTGGTATAGGGAGGGTGTACTGGAGGCGGGGTGTCATGCTGTCACCTAGTGGTGGTATAGGGAGGGTGTACTGGAGGCGGGGTCTCTACTGTCACCTAGTGGTGGTATAGAAAGGGTGTACTGGAGGCGGGGTGTAATAATGTCACGTAGTGGTGGTATAGGGAGGGTGTACTGGAGGAGGGGTCTCTACTGTCACCTAGTGGGGGTATAGGGAGGGTGTACTGGAGGCAGGGTGTCATACTGTCACCTAGTGGGGGTATAGGGAGGGTGTACTGGAGGCAGGGTGTCATACTGTCACCTAGTGGTGGTATAGAGAGGGTGTACTGGAGGAGGGGTCTCATACTGTCACCTAGTGGAGGTATAGGGAGGTTGTACTGGAGGCGGGGTGTCATAATGTCACCTAGTGGTGGTATAGGGAGGGTGTACTGGAGGCAGGGTGTCATACTGTCACCTAGTGGGGGTATAGGGAGGGTGTACTGGAGGCGGGGTCTCATACTGTCACCTAGTGGTGGTATAGGGAGGGTGTACTGGAGGCAGGGTGTCATGCTGTCACCTAGTGGTGGTATAGGGAGGGTGTACTGGAGGCGGGGTCTCATACTGTCACCTAGTGGTGGTATAGGGAGGGTGTACTGGAGGCGGGGTGTCATGCTGTCACCTAGTGGTGGTATAGGGAGGGTGTACTGGAGGCGGGGTCTCATACTGTCACCTAGTGGTGGTATAGGGAGGGTGTACTGGAGGCAGGGTGTCATGCTGTCACCTAGGGGTGGTATAGGGAGGGTGTACTGGAGGCGGGGTCTCTACTGTCACCTAGTGGTGGTATAGGGAGGGTGTACTGGAGGCAGGGTGTCATACTGTCACCTAGTGGTGGTATAGGGAGGGTGTACTGGAGGAGGGGTCTCTACTGTCACCTAGTGGTGGTATAGGGAGGGTGTACTGGAGGCGGGGTCTCATACTGTCACCTAGTGGTGGTATAGAGAGGGTGTACTGGAGGAGGGGTCTCTACTGTCACCTAGTGGTGGTATAGGGAGGGTTTACTGGAGGCGGGGTGTCATACTGTCACCTAGTGATGGTATAGAGAGGGTGTACTGGAGGAGGGGTCTCTACTGTCACCTAGTGGTGGTATAGGGAGGGTTTACTGGAGGCGGGGTGTCATACTGTCACCTAGTGGTGGTATAGAGAGGGTGTACTGGAGGAGGGGTCTCTACTGTCACCTAGTGGTGGTATAGGAAGGGTGTACTGGAGACGGGGTGTCATACTGTCACCTAGTGGTGGTATAGGGAGAGTGTACTGGAGGCGGGGTCTTATACTGTCACCTAGTGGGGGTATAGGGAGGGTGTACTGGAGGCGGGGTGTCATACTGTCACCTAGTGGTGGTATAGGGAGGGTGTACTGGAGGCGGGGTCTTATACTGTCACCTAGTGGGGGTATAGGGAGGGTGTACTGGAGGCGGGGTGTCATACTGTCACCTAGTGGGGGTATAGGGAGGGTGTACTGGAGGCGGGGTGTCATGCTGTCACCTAGTGGTGGTATAGGGAGGGTGTACTGGAGGCGGGGTCTCATACTGTCACCTAGTGGGGGTATAGGGAGGGTGTACTGGAGGCGGGGTGTCATACTGTCACCTAGTGGGGGTATAGGGAGAGTGTACTGGAGGCGGGGTCTCATACTGTCACCTAGTGGGGGTATAGGGAGGGTGTACTGGAGGCAGGGTGTCATACTGTCACCTAGTGGTGGTATAGGGAGGGTGTACTGGAGGCGGGGTCTCATACTGTCACCTAGTGGGGGTATAGGGAGGGTGTACTGGAGGCGGGGTGTCATACTGTCACCTAGTGGGGGTATAGGGATGGTGTACTGGAGGCAGGGTCTCTAATGTCACCTAGTGGTGGTATAGGGAGGGTGTACTGGAGGCACGGTCTCTACTGTCACCTAGTGGTGGTATAGGGAGGGTGTACTGGAGGCGGGGTCTCATACTGTCACCTAGTGGGGGTATAGGGAGGGTGTACTGGAGGCGGGGTGTCATACTGTCACCTAGTGGTGGTATAGGGAGGGTGTACTAGAGGCGGGGTCTCATACTGTCACCTAGTGGGGGTATAGGGAGGGTGTACTGGAGGCGGGGTGTCATACTGTCCCCTAGTGGTGGTATAGGGAGGGTGTACTGGAGGCGGGGTTGCATACTGTCACCTAGTGGTGGTATAGGGAGGGTGTACTGGAGGCTGGGTGTCATACTGTCACCTAGTGGTGGTATAGGGAGGGTGTACTGGAGGCGGGGTCTCATACTGTCACCTAGTGGGGGTATAGTGAGGGTGTACTGGAGGCGGGGTGTCATACTGTCACCTAGTGGTGGTATAGGGAGGGTGTACTGGAGGCGGGGTCTCATACTGTCACCTAGTGGGGGTATAGGGAGGGTGTACTGGAGGCGGGGTGTCATACTGTCACCTAATGGTGGTATAGGGAGGGTGTACTGGAGGCTGGGTGTCATACTGTCACCTAGTGGTGGTATAGAGAGGGTGTACTGGAGGAGGGGTCTCTACTGTCACCTAGTGGTGGTATAGGGAGGGTGTACTGGAGGCGGGGTGTCATACTGTCACCTAGTGGTGGTATAGAGAGGGTGTACTGGAGGAGGGGTCTCTACTGTCACCTAGTGGTGGTATAGGGAGGGTGTACTGGAGGCGGGGTCTCATACTGTCACCTAGTGGTGGTATAGAGAGGGTGTACTGGAGGAGGGGTCTCTACTGTCACCTAGTGGTGGTATAGAGAGGGTGTACTGGAGGAGGGGTCTCTACTGTCACCTAGTGGTGGTATAGGGAGGCTGTACTGGAGGCAGGGTGTCATAATGTCACCTAGTGGTGGTATAGGAAGGGTGTACTGGAGACGGGGTGTCATACTGTCACCTAGTGGTGGTATAGGGAGGGTGTACTGGAGGCGGGGTGTCATACTGTCACCTAGTGGGGGTATAGGGAGGGTGTACTGGAGGCGGGGTGTCATACTGTCACCTAGTGGGGGTATAGGGAGGGTGTACTGGAGGCGGGGTGTCATAATGTCACCTAGTGGTGGTATAGGGAGGGTGTACTGGAGGCGGGGTGTCATACTGTCACCTAGTGGTGGTATAGGGAGGGTGTACTGGAGGCGGGGTGTCATACTGTCACCTAGTGGGGGTATAGGGAGGGTGTACTGGAGGCGGGGTGTCATACTGTCACCTAGTGGGGGTATAGGGAGGGTGTACTGGAGGCGGGGTGTCATACTGTCACCTAGTGGTGGTATAGGGAGGGTGTACTGGAGGCGGGGTGTTATACTGTCACCTAGTGGGGGTATAGGGAGGGTGTACTGGAGGCGGGGTGTCATACCGTCACCTAGTGGGGGTATAGGGAGGGTGTACTGGAGGCAGGGTGTCATACTGTCACCTAGTGGTGGTATAGGGAGGGTGTACTGGAGGCGGGGTCTTATACTGTCACCTAGTGGTGGTATAGGGAGGGTGTACTGGAGGCAGGGTGTCATACTGTCACCTAGTGGTGGTATAGGGAGGGTGTACTGGAGGCGGGGTCTCATACTGTCACCTAGTGGGGGTATAGGGAGGGTGTACTGGAGGCGGGGTGTCATACTGTCACCTAGTGGTGGTATAGGGAGGGTGTACTGGAGGCGGGGTCTCATACTGTCACCTAGTGGGGGTATAGGGAGGGTGTACTGGAGGCAGGGTGTCATACTGTCACCTAGTGGTGGTATAGGGAGGGTGTACTGGAGGCAGGGTGTCATACTGTCACCTAGTGGTGGTATAGGGAGGGTGTACTGGAGGCGGGGTCTCATACTGTCACCTAGTGGTGGTATAGGGAGGGTGTACTGGAGGCGGGGTGTCATACTGTCACCTAGTGGTGGTATAGGGAGGGTGTACTGGAGGCGGGGTCTTATACTGTCACCTAGTGGTGGTATAGGGAGGGTGTACTGGAGGCATGGTGTCATACTGTCACCTAGTGGTGGTATAGGGAGGGTGTACTGGAGTCGGGGTCTCATACTGTCACCTAGTGGTGGTATAGGGAGGGTGTACTGGAGGCGGGGTGTCATACCGTCACCTAGTGGGGGTATAGGGAGGGTGTACTGGAGGCGGGGTGTCATACTGTCACCTAGTGGGGGTATAGGGAGGGTGTACTGGAGGCAGGGTGTCATACTGTCACCTAGTGGTGGTATAGGGAGGGTGTACTGGAGGCAGGGTGTCATACTGTCACCTAGTGGTGGTATAGGGAGGGTGTACTGGAGGCGGGGTGTCATACTGTCACCTAGTGGGGGTATAGGGAGGGTGTACTGGAGGCGGGGTGTCATACTGTCACCTAGTGGTGGTATAGGGAGGGTGTACTGGAGGCGGGGTCTCTACTGTCACCTAGTGGTGGTATATGGCGGGTGTACTGGAGGCGGGGTGTCATACTGTCACCTAGTGGTGGTATAGGGTGGGTGTACTGGAGGCGGGGTGTCATACTGTCACCTAGTGGTGGTATAGGGAGGGTGTACTGGAGGCGGGGTGTCATACTGTCACCTAGTGGGGGTATAGGGAGGGTGTACTGGAGGCGGGGTGTCATACCGTCACCTAGTGGTGGTATAGGGCGGGTGTACAGGAGGCGGGGTCTCTACTGTCACCTAGTGGGGGTATAGGGAGGGTGTACTGGAGGCGGGGTGTCATACCGTCACCTAGTGGTGGTATAGGGAGGGTGTACAGGAGGCGGGGTCTCATACTGTCACCTAGTGGGGGTATAGGGAGGGTGTACTGGAGGCGGGGTGTCATACCGTCACCTAGTGGTGGTATAGGGCGGGTGTACAGGAGGCGGGGTCTTATACTGTCACCTAGTGGGGGTATAGGGAGGGTGTACTGGAGGCGGGGTCTTATACTGTCACCTAGTGGGGGTATAGGGAGGGTGTACTGGAGGCAGGGTGTCATACTGTCACCTAGTGGTGGTATAGGGAGAGTGTACTGGAGGCGGGGTGTCATACTGTCACCTAGTGGTGGTATAGGGAGGGTGTACAGGAGGCGGGGTCTCTACTGTCACCTAGTGGGGGTATAGGGAGGGTGTACTGGAGGCGGGGTGTCATACCGTCACCTAGTGGTGGTATAGGGAGGGTGTACAGGAGGCGGGGTCTCATACTGTCACCTAGTGGGGGTATAGGGAGGGTGTACTGGAGGCGGGGTGTCATACTGTCACCTAGTGGGGGTATAGGGAGGGTGTACTGGAGGCGGGGTGTCATACTGTCACCTAGTGGGGGTATAGGGAGGGTGTACTGGAGGCGGGGTCTCATACTGTCACCTAGTGGTGGTATAGGGAGGGTGTACTGGAGGCGGGGTCTCTACTGTCACCTAGTGGTGGTATAGGGAGGGTGTACTGGAGGCGGGGTCTCTACTGTCACCTAGTGGTGGTATAGGGAGGGTGTACTGGAGGCGGGGTTTCATACTGTAACCTAGTGGTGGTATAGGGAGAGTGTACTGGAGGCGGGGTGTCATACTGTCACCTAGTGGTGGTATAGGGAGGGTGTACAGGAGGCGGGGTCTCTACTGTCACCTAGTGGTGGTATAGGGAGGGTGTACTGGAGGCGGGGTCTCTACTGTCACCTAGTGGGGGTATAGGGAGGGTGTACTGGAGGCGGGGTGTCATACCGTCACCTAGTGGTGGTATAGGGCGGGTGTACAGGAGGCGGGGTGTCATACTGTCACCTAGTGGTGGTATAGGGAGGGTGTACTGGAGGCGGGGTCTCTACTGTCACCTAGTGGTGGTATAGGGAGGGTGTACTGGAGGCAGGGTCTCTACTGTCACCTAGTGGTGGTATAGGGAGGGTGTACTGGAGGCGGGGTATCATACTGTAACCTAGTGGTGGTATAGGGAGAGTGTACTGGAGGCGGGGTGTCATACCGTCACCTAGTGGTGGTATAGGGCGGGTGTACAGGAGGCGGGGTGTCATACTGTCACCTAGTGGTGGTATAGGGAGGGTGTACTGGAGGCGGGGTCTCTACTGTCACCTAGTGGTGGTATAGGGAGGGTGTACTGGAGGCAGGGTCTCTACTGTCACCTAGTGGTGGTATAGGGAGGGTGTACTGGAGGCAGGGTGTCATACTGTCACCTAGTGGTGGTATAGGGAGGGTGTACAGGAGGCGGGGTGTCATACTGTAACCTAGTGGTGGTATAGGGAGGGTGTACTGGAGGCGGGGTGTCATACTGTAACCTAGTGGTGGTATAGGGAGAGTGTACTGGAGGCGGGGTGTCATACTGTCACCTAGTGGTGGTATAGTGAGGGTGTACTGGAGGCGGGGTCTCTACTGTCACCTAGTGGGGGTATAGGGAGGGTGTACTGGAGGCGGGGTGTCATACCGTCACCTAGTGGTGGTATAGGGAGGGTGTACTGGAGGCGGGGTGTCATACCGTCACCTAGTGGTGGTATAGGGAGGGTGTACAGGAGGCGGGGTCTCATACTGTCACCTAGTGGTGGTATAGGGAGGGTGTACTGGAGGCGGGGTCTCATACTGTCACCTAGTGGGGGTATAGGGAGGGTGTACTGGAGGTGGAGTGTCATACCGTCACCTAGTGGTGGTATAGGGAGGGTGTACTGGAGGCGGGGTCTCATACTGTCACCTAGTGGTGGTATAGGGAGGGTGTACTGGAGGCGGGGTCTCTACTGTCACCTAGTGGTGGTATATGGAGGGTGTACTGGAGGCGGGGTGTCATACTGTAACCTAGTGGTGGTATAGGGAGGGTGTACTGGAGGCAGGGTGTCATAATGTAACCTAGTGGTGGTATAGGGAGAGTGTACTGGAGGCGGGGTGTCATACTGTCACCTAGTGGTGGTATAGTGAGGGTGTACTGGAGGCGGGGTCTCTACTGTCACCTAGTGGGGGTATAGGGAGGGTGTACTGGAGGCGGGGTGTCATACCGTCACCTAGTGGTGGTATAGGGAGGGTGTACTGGAGGCGGGGTGTCATACCGTCACCTAGTGGTGGTATAGGGAGGGTGTACAGGAGGCGGGGTCTCATACTGTCACCTAGTGGTGGTATAGGGGTGTACTGGAGGCGGGGTCTCATACTGTCACCTAGTGGTGGTATAGGGAGGGTGTACTGGAGGCGGGGTGTCATACTGTCACCTAGTGGTGGTATAGGGAGGGTGTACTGGAGGCGGGGTGTCATACCGTCACCTAGTGGTGGTATAGGGAGGGTGTACTGGAGGCGGGGTCTCATACTGTCACCTAGTGGGGGTATAGGGAGGGTGTACTGGAGGCGGGGTGTCATACCGTCACCTAGTGGTGGTATAGGGAGGGTGTACTGGAGGCGGGGTCTCATACTGTCACCTAGTGGGGGTATAGGGAGGGTGTACTGGAGGCAGGGTCTCCCTGCATGTGTAATATGTTTATGTACTGTATGCAGGTGCAAATACTGCAGGTGTGTGTGTGTGTGTGTGTGTGTGTGTGTGTGTGTATATGTAGGTATGTGTATATATATATATATATATATATATATTCTTCGTATGGCTGGCACTCACATAGTAGTAGTAGTAGTAGTACGTTTATTTATAAGGCGCCGCAAAGTGTCCGCAGCGCCGTACATAGCAAAAAAAAAAAAAAAAATTACAAGGTTACGTACAGGGTGTGTTGATAAATACAGTATAAATAGGGGTATAGCTGGTAGAACTAAAATCAGCATCAGTTCAGAAGTAGGTGTCAAAATTGTCGAGGAGACTGAAGATGAAGTAGAGGAAGGGAAGAACAGGACAGGAGCACAGGTGAGGTAATGAGGTAGGGTGAGTACGTGAGGAAGGAGGGCCCTGCTCATAAGAGTTAACATACTAAAAATAGGTGGGTGTACGAATGAAATACAGTAGGATAAGTAGGAACGGAGGGGAACGGAGGCAGGATAGGAGGATCAAAAGAGGTTAGGAGGAGGGATAGGCTAGTCGAAAAAAGTGGGATTTGAGGGAGCGCTTGAAGGAGGTAAGGGAATCAGAAAGCCTGATGGGTGGCGGGAGGTTGTTCCAGTGCAGGGGGGCAGCGCGAGAGAAGTCTTGGACACGGGAGTGGGAGGAGGTGATTAGGTGAGAGGTCAGTCGACGGTCAGCGATGGAGCGAAGAGGACGGGAGGGAGTGTGGATAGAGATCAGTGAAGAGAGGTAGGGAGCTGTGGAGGAGGAGAGAGCCTTGTAGGTGGTGGTGAGGAGTTTAAAGAGAACTCGGAAAGGAATGGGGAGCCAGTGAAGAGATAGACAGAGGGGGGAGGCGGAGGTAGAGCGGTGGGAGAGGAAGATGAGCCTAGCAGCAGCGTTAAGAATGGATTGGAGAGGTGCGAGGCGGGTGAGAGGTAGCCCAGAGAGAAGGATGTTGCAGAAGTCAAGGCGGGAGATGACAAGAGAGTGAATGAGAATTTTGGTCGCGTCAGTGGAGAGGAATGGTCTGATGCGTGAGATGTTGCGTAGGTGAAAGCGGCAAGACTGTGAGAGAGCACGAATGTGGGGGGTGAAAGAGAGGGAGGAGTCAATGATGACACCGAGGCAGCGCGTTTGGTCGGTGGACGTGATCTCGGTTTCACCAATGCTGATGGAGATAGTGGGAGAAGAGGGGATGTTTGGGGGATGGAAGATTAGAAGTTCAGTTTTAGCCATGTTTAGTTTCAGGAAGCGTTGGGTCATCCAGGCTGAGATGGCCGTGAGGCATTCGGAGACCTTGGACAGGAGTGATGGGGATAAGTCGGGGGAGGAGAGATAGATTAGGGTATCATCAGCATAAAGGTGGTAATGAAAACCATAGGAGCTGATGAGGGTGCCCAGAGAGGTGGTGTAGAGGGAGAAGAGGAGAGGACCAAGGTCTGACCCTTGGGGAACACCGACTGGCTGCGGGGTAGTAGGAGAGGAGGAGCTCGGAGTGGAGACGGAGAAGGAGCGATAGGAGAGGTATGAGGTGAACCAGGAGAAGACCGTGCCAGTGATGCCAAAGGAGCGGAGGGTGTTGAGCAGGAGAGGGTGGTCAACAGTGTCAAAGGCTGCCGACAGATCAAGCTGGATGAGGATAGAGAAGAGGCCTTTGGATTTAGCCGATAGTAGATCGTTAGTGACTTTGGTCAGGGCAGTTTCAGTGGAATGTAAAGGGCGGAACCCGGATTGGAGGGGGTCGAGAATGGAGTTAGCAGTAAGGTGGCTTAGGAGACGATTATAGGTCAGACGTTCTAGGAGTTTGGAGGCAAAAGGGAGGAGGGAGATGGGCCTGTAGTTGGATGGAGAGTTGGGGTCCAGATTTGTTTTTTTGAGAATTGGGGAGACAAGAGCGTGTTTGAAGGAGGAAGGGAAGATCCCAGAGGATAGGGAAAGATTAAAGAGGTGAGCCAGGTGAGAGCAGACTGACGGACTGAGACGACGGATAATATTGGACATATCGCTGTGATCAAAATAGCTGGGGTGCCATTCCATAGAGGGCCAAATGGTAGGTCCAATAGTCATGTAGAAATTGTGTTGGAGACACTCACCAGTCTTATAGCAGAGTCACATATAGATTTAATCAGGCAGCATGGCAATCACAGAGGGTTGACGTTTCGGTCCACCTCTAGGACCTTTGTTTATAGGTAAATGGACTGCGTGGAGCGCAGTGAAGCGCATGCCGCCGGATGTTATGAGGCAGCGTGCGTCTAGGAATGTATTGCTCTATTGAGGGATACAGTTCCACAGAGCGGAAGCGTGTACTAGCGTTACCTAACCAGGAAGTGTCTGGCTGGTGCGTGTCACGCTTCTGAGGATTATAACTAGAGCGGACAAGGACTATATATATATATATATAGTCAGCTCACGGCCCGGCACTCTCCGATAGGGATAATGAGCTGCGTGCCCCTGCACAATGTAATAGCGTCACAGGATTTCCAAGATCCGGTGGGCAGAAAATCAGCACGGCACTGCAGCAGCTTTTCAAATGCTTTTATTTCCCTCTACGTTTCGAAGCTGTACGCTCCGTCTTCAGGAGGATATGTGTAACGCTAAATATAAATATATATATATATATATATATATATATATATGAGTAGATGGATGACCCGGCACTGTGTAAGATGGGGGATACTTGATCCGGTGCCCCCACTTCCAAGCAAGGATAGGTAGATAGCGGCAATAGAGTGGCACTCTGGATACTTTCTCTCAAATAAACGGCAGACACTGTAGTCAGTTTCAACGTTTCATTTCTTTATAGAAATTTCGTCAGGATCCTGACGAAATTTCTATAAAGAAATGAAACGTTGAAACTGACTACAGTGTCTGCCGTTTATTTGAAAGAAAGTATCCAGAGTGCCACTCTATTGCCGCTATCTATATATATATATATATATTACACAGGGATAAATACTGTATATAGGGGTATATACAGGTATTGTTACAGCATGACTTTCCCCTGATACCAGCACCTCCTCCTCTGTGTGGTCTGCGTCACTGATCGCTGTAGTGATTCCTATGATGGTATGTGTATATTGCAATGCACCTGATTTCTGTGACATGCTCTCTCTGGTCTCCCTCTAGTGGTGTTGGAAGGAACTGGGGGTGGGCATCTGCAGGTAGTAGTATACTGGCTGAATTCGGTACCCTCCACCTGGAGTTTGTGCACTTGACCTACCTGACTGGGAATCCTGTATATTACAATAAGGTGAGTTCCATACTAATCGGCATGTACTCTACTTATACCAGCTGCTCTCATGTGGCAGTGTGTAACCTCCCCCATCTTTCCTAATTCTATTGTAGCCTCCTGTCCTTCCTTCCAGACTCCATTCCCGGCCTTCCCTCCTGACTCCATTCCCGGCCTTCCCTCCTGACTCCATTCCCGGCCTTCCCTCCTGACTTTAATCCAGGCCTTCCCTCCTGACTCCATTCCCGGCCTTCCCTCCTGACTTCAATCCAGGCCTTCCCTCCTGACTCCATTCCCGGCCTCCCTCCTGACTTTATTCCAGGCCTTCCCTCCTGACTTCAATCCAGGCCTTCCCTCCTGACTCCATTCCCGGCCTCCCTCCTGACTCCATTCCCGGCCTCCCTCCTGACTCCATTCCCGGCCTTCCCTCCTGACTTTAATCCAGGCCTTCCCTCCTGACTCCATTCCCGGCCTTCCCTCCTGACTTCAATCCAGGCCTTCCCTCCTGACTCCATTCCCGGCCTCCCTCCTGACTTCATTCCAGGCCTTCCCTCCTGACTTCAATCCAGGCCTTCCCTCCTGACTCCATTCCCGGCCTCCCTCCTGACTCCATTCCCGGCCTCCCTCCTGACTCCATTCCAAGCCTTCCCTCCTGACTTCAATCCAGGCCTTCCCTCTTGACTTCATTCCCGGCCTTCCCTCCTGACTCCATTCCAGGCCTTCCCTCCTGACTTCAATCCCGGCCTCCCTCCTGACTCCATTCCCGGCCTCCCTCCTGACTCCATTCCCGGCCTCCCGTCCTTCCCTCCTGACTCCATTCCCGGCCTCCCAGCCTTCCCTACTGACTCCATTCCCGGCCTCCCGGCCTCCCAGCCTTCCCTCCTGACTCCATTCCCGGCCTTCCCTCCTGACTCCATTCCCGGCCTTCCCTCCTGACTCCATTCCCGGCCTCCCTCCTGACTCCATTCCCGGCCTCCCTCCTGACTCCATTCCCGGCCTCCCTCCTGACTCCATTCCCGGCCTCCCGTCCTTCCCTCCTGACTCCATTCCCGGCCTCCCGTCCTTCCCTCCTGACTCCATTCCCGGCCTCCCATCCTTCCCTCCTGACTCCATTCCCGGCCTTCCCTCCTGACTCCATTCCCGGCCTCTCGTCCTTCCCTCCTGACTCCATTCCCGGCCTCCGGTGCTTCCCCCCTGACTCCATTCCTAGCCCTCCGTGCTTCCCTCCCAGTACAGTCCCGGCCTCCCGTGCTTCCCTCCCAGTACAGTCCCGGCCTCCCGTGCTTCCCTCCCAGTACAGTCCCGACCTCCCGTGCTTCCCTCCCAGTATAGTCCCGGCCTCCCGTGCTTCCCTCCCAGTACAGTCCCGGCCTCCCGTGCTTCCCTCCCAGTACAGTCCCGGCCTGGCATGCTTCCCTCCCAGTATAGTCCCGGCCTCCCGTGCTTCCCTCCCAGTACAGTCCCGGCCTCCCGTGCTTCCCTCCCAGTACAGTCCCGGCCTCCCGTGCTTCCCTCCCAGTACAGTCCCGACCTCCCATGCTTCCCTCCCAGTATAGTCCCGGCCTCCCGTGCTTCCCTCCCAGTACAGTCCCGGCCTCCCGTGCTTCCCTCCCAGTACAGTCCCGGCCTCCCGTGCTTCCCTCCCAGTACAGTCCTGGCCTGGCATGCTTCCCTCCCAGTATAGTCCCGGCCTCCCGTGCTTCCCTCCCAGTACAGTCCCGGCCTCCCGTGCTTCCCTCCCAGTATAGTCCCGGCCTCCCGTGCTTCCCTCCCAGTACAGTCCCGGCCTCCCGTGCTTCCCTCCCAGTACAGTCCCGGCCTCCCGTGCTTCCCTCCCAGTACAGTCCCGGCCTCCCGTGCTTCCCTCCCAGTACAGTCCCGGCCTCCCGTGCTTCCCTCCCAGTACAGTCCCGGCCTCCCGTGCTTCCCTCCCAGTACAGTCCTGGCCTCCAGTGCTTCCCTCCCAGTAGAGTCCCGGCCTCCCGTGCTTCCCTCCCAGTAGAGTCCCGGCCTCCCCTGCTTCCCTCCCAGTACAGTCCCGGCCTCCCGTGCTTCCCTCCCAGTCGAGTCCCGGCCTCCCGTGCTTCCCTCCCAGTCGAGTCCCGGCCTCCCGTGCTTCCCTCCCAGTCGAGTCCCGGCCTCCCTTGCTTCCCTCCCAGTATAGTCCCGGCCTCCCTTGCTTCCCTCCCAGTGCAGTCCTGGCCTCCCTTTCTTCCCTCCCTGTGCAGTCCCGGCCTGCCGTGCTTCCCTCCCAGTACAGGCCCGGCCTGCCGTGCTTCCCTCCCAGTACAGGCCCGGCCTGCCGTGCTTCCCTCCCAGTACAGTCCCGGCCTCCCGTGCTTCCCTCCCAGTACAGTCCTGGCCTCCCGTGCTTCCCTCCCAGTACAGTCCCGGCCTCCCGTGCTTTCCTCCCAGTACAGTCCCGGCCTGCCGTGCTTTCCTCCCAGTACAGTCCCGGCCTGCCGTGCTTTCCTCCCAGTACAGTCCCGGCCTGCCGTGCTTTCCTCCCAGTACAGTCCCGGCCTGCAGTGCTTTCCTCCCAGTACAGTCCCGGCCTGCCGTGCTTCCCTCCCAGTACAGTCCCGGCCTGCCGTGCTTCCCTCCCAGTACAGTCCCGGCCTGCCGTGCTTCCCTCCCAGTACAGTCCCGGCCTGCCGTGCTTCCCTCCCAGTACAGTCCCGGCCTGCCGTGCTTCCCTCCCAGTACAGTCCCGGCCTCCCGTGCTTCCCTCCCAGTACAGTCTCGGCCTGCCGTGCTTCCCTCTCAGTACAGTCCCGGCCTGCCGTGCTTCCCTCCCAGTACAGTCCCGGCCTCCCGTGCTTCCCTCCCAGTACAGTCCCGGCCTCCCGTGCTTCCCTCCCAGTACAGTCCCGGCCTCCCGTGCTTCCCTCCCAGTACAGTCCCGGCCTCCCGTGCTTCCCTCCCAGTACAGTCCCGGCCTCCCGTGCTTCCCTCCCAGTACAGTCCCGGCCTCCCGTGCTTCCCTCCCAGTACAGTCCCGGCCTCCCGTGCTTCCCTCCCAGTACAGTCCCGGCCTCCCGTGCTTCCCTCCCAGTACAGTCCCGGCCTCCCGTGCTTCCCTCCCAGTACAGTCCCGGCCTGCCGTGCTTCCCTCCCAGTACAGTCCCGGCCTGCCGTGCTTCCCTCCCAGTACAGTCCCGGCCTGCCGTGCTTCCCTCCCAGTACAGTCCCGGACTCCTTTTTCTCCTGTGTAACTCATCTTCCCTGTCCCTACTGTTTATCTCCTTCCTTTCTTAATCCAGTAAAATGGAATTTGTGATTGTACATGGAACACGGCCCCTGTATATAGATGTGCTGTCTGTTTTGTAGGTAATGCATATCCGCAAACTTCTGCAGAAAATGGATCGTCCCAATGGGCTCTACCCAAACTACCTGAACCCGAGAACCGGCCGCTGGGGGCAGCGTAAGTACCAATGGCAGCCGCGCCTAGCAGGATACACACTAGGTTATAGGGAGACTGCTGAGGCCTTAGTGTAGGGCAGGTGGGTACACAGCTGTAGGTATAGGAGGACGCGGCATCACCGGCCACCTCCCATGAGCCCCGGTAGTCCTTGGCTCTCTCCATTGTGTTCCCTAGGTCAGACATGAGGCCGGGCTCAGTTATACACAGGCATTGTCTGGTTGTGGCCCTCTCATACCGTGCTGAGAGTGTACAGGTCCCGGAGCTCCGGCGGCTGGCGCGGGCTGCCTGTGTGAGTCCAGGTGTCTCTCTAACGTCTCCTGGTCCCTGCAGATCACACCTCGGTGGGCGGATTAGGAGACAGCTTCTACGAGTATCTCCTGAAGGCCTGGCTGGTGTCTGACCGGACAGACATTGACGCTAGGAAGATGTATGACAACGCCATTGAAGTGAGTGCAGATATGATAATACTGTATGGTACCCTGTGTCTGCATTGTATATAAGGATCACATTTCATGTATGCTGGCAATCCTGTATATTGCAGTTTCCTGGCTGTGCAGCAGCACCACCTACTGGAAGCTATGGAATTGGCATGTGATTACATCTTGCTTTCCCTGTTACAGGCCATCGAGAAGCACCTGATCCGTAAGTCCAATGGAGGGCTGACCTTCATCGGCGAGTGGAAGAATGGCCACCTGGAGAGAAAGATGGGCCACCTGACCTGTTTTGCGGGTGGCATGTTAGCGCTGGGTGCAGACGGGTCTCCAGGGGACAAGGCCGGGCACTACCTTCAGTTGGGCGCAGAGATTGCCCACACATGCCATGAGTCCTACGACCGGACAGGTGAGGGCGGGGGGAGTGTGTCAGGTGAGGGCGGGGGGAGTGTGTGTCAGGTGAGGGCGGGGGGAGTGTGTCAGGTGAGGGCGGGGAGAGTGTGTCAGGTGAGGGCGGGGAGAGTGTGTCAGGTGAGGGCGGGGAGAGTGTGTCAGGTGAGGGCGGGGGGAGTGTGTCAGGTGAGGGCGGGGGGAGTGTGTCAGGTGAGGGCGGGGGGAGTGTGTCAGGTGAGGGCGGGGAGAGTGTGTCAGGTGAGGGCGGGGAGAGTGTGTCAGGTGAGGGCGGGGGGAGTGTGTCGGGTGAGGGCGGGGAGAGTGTGCCAGGTGAGGGCGGGGGGGAGTGTCAGGTGAGGGCGGGGGGGAGTGTCAGGTGAGGGCGGGGGGGAGTGTCAGGTGAGGGCGGGGGGGAGTGTCAGGTGAGGGCGGGGGGAGTGTGTCAGGTGAGGGCGGGGGGGAGTGTCAGGTGAGGGAGGGGGGGGGAGTGTCAGGTGAGGGAGGGGGGGGGGAGTGTCAGGTGAGGGAGGGGGGGGGAGTGTCAGGTGAGGGAGGGGGGGGGGGGTGTCAGGTGAGGGAGGGGGGGGAGTGTGTCGGGTGAGGGCGGGGGGAGTGTGTCGGGTGAGGGCGGGGGGAGTGTGTCGGGTGAGGGCGGGGGGGTGTGTCGGGTGAGGGCGGGGGAGTGTGTCAGGTGAGGGGGGGAGTGTGTCAGGTGAGGGAGGGGGGTGTCAGGTGAGGGAGGGGGGTGTCAGGTGAGGGCGGGGGGAGTGTGTCAGGTGAGGGCGGGGGGAGTGTGTCAGGTGAGGGCGGGGGGAGTGTGTCAGGTGAGGGCGGGGGGAGTGTGTCAGGTGAGGGCGGGGGGGTGTGGCAGGTGAGCCATACATACTCTGGCCCCGTATTCTGCCCCTCACACCCTGCGTGTCATTACATAGTCCGGCCCCTGCGTTCTGCCTCTCACACCCTGCGTGTCTTTACATAGTCCGGCCCCTGTGTTCTGCCCCTCACACCCTGTGTGTCATTACATAGTCCGGCCCCCACGTTCTGCCTCTCACACTGTGCTTGTCATTACATAGTCCGGCCCCCACGTTCTGCCTCTCACACTCTACGTGTCATTACATAGTCCGGCCCCTGCGTTCTGCCTCTCACACCCTGCGTGTCATTACATAGTCCGGCCCCTGCATTCTGCCTCTCACACTGTGCTTGTCATTACATAGTCCGGCCCCCGCGTTCTGCCTCTCACACCCTGTGTGTCATTACATAGTCCGGCCCCTGTGTTCTGCCTCTCACACCCTGCGAGTCATTACATAGTCCGGCCCCTGCGTTCTGCCTCTCACACCCTGTGTGTCATTACATAGTCCGGCCCCTGTGTTCTGCCTCTCACACCCTGCGTGTCATTACATAGTCCGGCCCCTGTGTTCTGCCTCTCACACTGTGCTTGTCATTACATAGTCTGGCCCCCGCGTTCTGCCTCTCACACCCTGTGTGTCATTACATAGTCCGGCCCCTGTGTTCTGCCTCTCACACCCTGCGAGTCATTACATAGTCCGGCCCCTGCGTTCTGCCTCTCACACCCTGTGTGTCATTACATAGTCCGGCCCCTGTGTTCTGCCTCTCACACCCTGCGTGTCATTACATAGTCCGGCCCCTGTGTTCTGCCTCTCACACTGTGCTTGTCATTACATAGTCTGGCCCCCGCGTTCTGCCTCTCACACCCTGTGTGTCATTACATAGTCCGGCCCCTGCATTCTGCCTCTCACACTGTGCTTGTCATTACATAGTCCGGCCCCCGCGTTCTGCCTCTCACACCCTGTGTGTCATTACATAGTCCGGCCCCTGTGTTCTGCCTCTCACACCCTGCGAGTCATTACATAGTCCGGCCCCTGCGTTCTGCCTCTCACACCCTGTGTGTCATTACATAGTCCGGCCCCTGTGTTCTGCCTCTCACACCCTGCGTGTCATTACATAGTCCGGCCCCTGTGTTCTGCCTCTCACACTGTGCTTGTCATTACATAGTCTGGCCCCCGCGTTCTGCCTCTCACACCCTGTGTGTCATTACATAGTCCGGCCCCTGCGTTCTGCCCCTCACACCCTACGTGTCATTACATAGTCCGGCCCCCGCGTTCTCCCTCTCACACCCTGTGTGTCATTACATAGTCCGGCCCCTGCATTCTGCCTCTCACACTGTGCTTGTCATTACATAGTCCGGCCCCCGCGTTCTGCCCCTCACACCCTACGTGTCATTGCATAGTCCGGCCCCCGCGTTCTCCCTCTCACACCCTGTGTGTCATTACATAGTCCGGCCCCCGCATTTTCCCTCTCACACTGTGCTTGTCATTACATAGTCCGGCCCCCGCGTTCTGCCTCTCACACCCTGCGTGTCATTACATAGTCCGGCCCCTGCGTTCTGCCTCTCACACCCTGCGTGTCATTGCATAGTCCAGCAGCTGCGTTCTCCCTCTCACACCCTGCATGTCATTACATAGTCCGGCCCCCGCGTTCTGCCCCTCACACCCTACGTGTCATTGCATAGTCCAGCCCCTGCGTTCTCCCTCTCACACCCTGTGTGTCATTACATAGTCCGGCCCCTGCGTTCTGCCTCTCACACTGTGCTTGTCATTACATAGTCTGGCCCCCGCGTTCTGCCCCTCACACCCTACGTGTCATTGCATAGTCCGGCCCCCGCATTTTCCCTCTCACACTGTGCTTGTCATTACATAGTCCGGCCCCCGCGTTCTGCCCCTCACACCCTGCGTGTCATTGCATAGTCCAGCAGCTGCGTTCTCCCTCTCACACCCTGCATGTCATTACATAGTCCGGCCCCCGCGTTCTGCCCCTCACACCCTACGTGTCATTGCATAGTCCGGCCCCCGCGTTCTCCCTCTCACACCCTGTGTGTCATTACATAGTCCGGCCCCTGCGTTCTGCCTCTCACACTGTGCTTGTCATTACATAGTCCGGCCCCCGCGTTCTGCCCCTCACACCCTACGTGTCATTGCATAGTCCGGCCCCCGCATTTTCCCTCTCACACTGTGCTTGTCATTACATAGTCCGGCCCCCGCGTTCTGCCCCTCACACCCTGCGTGTCATTGCATAGTCCTGCAGCTGCGTTCTCCCTCTCACACCCTGCATGTCATTACATAGTCCGGCCCCCGCGTTCTGCCCCTCACACCCTACGTGTCATTGCATAGTCCGGCCCCCGCGTTCTCCCTCTCACACCCTGTGTGTCATTACATAGTCCGGCCCCTGCGTTCTGCCTCTCACACTGTGCTTGTCATTACATAGTCCGGCCCCCGCGTTCTGCCCCTCACACCCTACGTGTCATTGCATAGTCCGGCCCCCGCATTTTCCCTCTCACACTGTGCTTGTCATTACATAGTCCGGCCCCCGCGTTCTGCCCCTCACACCCTGCGTGTCATTGCATAGTCCAGCAGCTGCGTTCTCCCTCTCACACCCTGCGTGTCATTACATATTCCGGTCCCCTCGTTCTGCCTCTCACACTGTGCTTGTCATTACATAGTCCGGTCCCCTCGTTCTGCCTCTCACACTGTGCTTGTCATTACATAGTCCGGCCCCCGCGTTCTGCCCCTCACACCCTACGTGTCATTGCATAGTCCGGCCCCCGCGTTCTCCCTCTCACACCCTGTGTGTCATTACATAGTCCGGCCCCCGCATTTTCCCTCTCACACTGTGCTTGTCATTACATAGTCCGGCCCCCGCGTTCTGCCCCTCACACCCTGCGTGTCATTACATAGTCCGGCCCCTGCGTTCTGCCTCTCACACCCTGCGTGTCATTTCATAGTCCGGCCCCTGCGTTCTGCCTATCACACCCTGTGTGTCATTACATAGTCCGGCCCCTGCGTTCTGCCTCTCACACCCTGCGTGTCATTTCATAGTCCGGCCCCTGCGTTCTGCCTATCACACCCTGTGTGTCATTACATAGTCCGGCCCCTGCGTTCTGCCTCTCACACCCTGCCTGTCATTACATAGTCCGGCCCCCGCGTTCTGCCCCTCACACCCTGCGTGTCATTGCATAGTCCAGCCCCTGCGTTCTCCCTATCACACCCTGCGTGTCATTACATATTCCGGTCCCCTCGTTCTGCCTCTCACACTTTCTATGTGGCTTCCTCTCCTCTCAGTGCTGAAGTTGGGCCCTGAAGCATTTAAATTTGATGGTGGCGCGGAAGCTGTGGCGGTGCGTCAGAATGAGAAGTACTACATCCTACGGCCAGAGGTGATAGAAACGTACTGGTACATGTGGCGCTTCACCCACGACCCGAAGTACCGGACCTGGGGCTGGGAAGCGGCTCAAGTGAGTGTAATGATAATTGTGTAGCTTAGCTCTGAGAACTGTGCCATACCCAGCAATGTACTATATACTGGGACTTGTGTATTTTGTCGCCACCTGCAGGCCATTGAGAAGTACTGCCGTGTGAGTGGAGGGTTCTCCGGACTAAAAGACGTGTACTCCTCAGCTCCGGCCTATGATGATGTACAGCAGAGCTTCTTCCTGGCCGAGACGCTGAAGTGAGATTGCTATGTAGTTACTAGTGATGCCGTCCCTCCATTAGCGGCTTTTCCCCTGATGTCCCCTCATAGTCCTCAATGTAGCACTGTAGTCTGCTTCACTTGGGGGGTGGTTAGGGTGTAGCGGAGAGGGGATGGTGTACCGACCACGGTGGTGGTGTAGTGGAGCGAAGATGGTGTACCGGGTGTAGGGGAGAAAAGACAGCGTTCCAACCACGGAGGGTGTAGTGGAGAGAAGGCAGCGTTCCGACCACGGAGGGTGTAGTGGAGAGGAGATGGCGTACCGACCACGGTGGTGGTGTAGTGGAGCGAAGATGGTGTACTGGGTGTAGGGGAGAGAAGGCAGCGTTCCGACCACGGAGGGTGTAGTGGAGAGAAGGCAGCGTTCCGACCACGGAGGGTGTAGTGGAGAGGAGATGGCGTACCGACCACGGTGGTGGTGTAGTGGAGTGAAGATGGTGTACCGGCTACCGGGTGTAGGGGAGAGAAGGCAGCGTTTCGACCACGGAGGGTGTAGTGGAGAGAAGGCAGCGTTCCGACCAAGGAGGGTGTAGTGGAGAGAAGGCGGCGTTCCGACCACAGAGGGTGTAGTGGAGAGAAGGCGGCGTTCCGACCACGGAGGGTGTAGTGGAGAGAAGGCGGCGTTCCGACCACGGAGGGTGTAGTGGAGAGAAGGCGGCGTTCCGACCACGGAGGGTGTAGTGGAGAGAAGGCGGCGTTCCGACCACGGAGGGTGTAGTGGAGAGAAGGCGGCGTTCCGACCACGGAGGGTGTAGTGGAGAGAAGGCGGCGTTCCGACCACGGAGGGTGTAGTGGAGAGAAGGCGGCGTTCCGACCACGGAGGGTGTAGTGGAGAGAAGGCGACGTTCCGACCCCGGAGGGTGTAGTGGGGAGGAGATGGCGTTCCGACCCCGGAGGGTGTAGTGGGGAGGAGATGGCGTTCCTACCACGGAGGGTGTAGTGGAGAGAAGGCGACGTTCCGACCACGGAGGGTGTAGTGGAGAGAAGGCGACGTTCCGACCACGGAGGGTGTAGTGGAGAGAAGGGGGCGTTCCGACCACGGAGGGTGTAGTGGAGAGGAGATGGCGTTCCTACCACGGAGGGTGTAGTGGAGAGAAGGCGGCGTTCCGACCACGGAGGGTGTAGTGGGGAGGAGATGGCGTTCCGACCACGGAGGGTGTAGTGGGGAGGAGATGGCGTTCCGACCACGGAGGGTGTAGTGGGGAGGAGATGGCGTTCCGACCACGGAGGGTGTAGTGGGGAGGAGATGGCGTTCTGACCACGGAGGGTGTAGTGGGGAGGAGATGGCGTTCTGACCACGGAGGGTGTAGTGGGGAGGAGATGGTGTTCTGACCACGGAGGGTGTAGTGGGGAGGAGATGGCGTTCTGACCACGGAGGGTGTAGTGGGGAGGAGATGGTGTTCTGACCACGGAGGGTGTAGTGGGGAGGAGATGGCGTTCCGACCACGGAGGGTGTAGTGGAGAGAAGATGGCGTTCCGACCACGGAGAGTGTACTGGAGAGGAGCAAAGTTCCGACCACAGGGAGGGGGGTGTAGTGGAGGTATCCAGACTCCTGATAGATTGTCTCTAGGTCGACAGTCATAAGGTCGACCACTATTGGTCGACAGTGAAAAGGTCGACATGGTCCAAAGGTCAACATAAAAAAGGTTGACATGCATTTTTGAACAACATTTTGAGCCGACATGTGCCGACTGCGTGGA
Organism: Crinia signifera; assembly: GCF_055691185.1. Taxonomy (NCBI): domain Eukaryota; kingdom Metazoa; phylum Chordata; class Amphibia; order Anura; family Myobatrachidae; genus Crinia; species Crinia signifera. The sequence continues at coordinate 4,635,620 of NC_139218.1, forward strand.
GGGAGAATATGATAGATGCAGCGAGGCGCCGAGCCCGAAGCACGGCGAGCCATACGAGGGGATGCGGGACCCTTAGGCAGTTTCCATGATGACCTATGTCGGCATAAACTCATGTCGACCTTTTTCCTGTGGACCATTAGTGGTTGACCATATGACTATAGACCTAGAAATTGTGGGTCTCGTACCCCCTCTGACTGCTCTGATCCCCCATGTACCCGTACCCCCTCTGACTGCTCTGTTCCCCCATGTACCCGTACCCCCTCTGACTGCTCTGTTCCGCCATGTACCCGTACCCCCTCTGACTGCTCTGTTCCCCCATGTACCCGTACCCCCTCTGACTGCTCTGTTCCCCCATGTACCCGTACCCCCTCTGACTGCTCTGTTCCCCCATGTACCCGTACCCCCTCTGACTGCTCTGTTCCCCCATGTACCCGTACCCCCTCTGACTGCTCTGTTCCCCCATGTACCCGTACCCCCTCTGACTGCTCTGTTCCCCCATGTACCCGTACCCCCTCTGACTGCTCTGTTCCCCCATGTACCCGTACCCCCTCTGACTGCTCTGTTCCCCCATGTACCCGTACCCCCTCTGACTGCTCTGTTCCCCCATGTACCCGTACCCCCTCTGACTGCTCTGTTCCCCCATGTACCCGTATCCCCTCTGACTGCTCTGTTCCCCCATCTACCCATACCCCCTCTGACTGCTCTGTTCCCCCATGTACCCATACCCCCTCTGACTGCTCTGATCCCCCATGTACCCGTACCCCCTCTGACTTCCCTGTTTCCCCCATGCCCAGGTACCCGTACCCCCTCTGAATTCTTTTTCCCCCATGCCCAGGTACCCGTACCCCCTCTGATTTCTCTGTTTCCCCCATGCCCAGGTACCCGTACCCCCTCTGACTTCTCTGTTTCCCCCATGCCCAGGTACCCGTACCCCCTCTGACTTCTCTGTTTCCCCCATGCCCAGGTACCCGTACCCCCTCTGACTTCTCTGTTTCCCCCATGCCCAGGTACCCATACCCCCTCTGACTTCTCTGTTTCCCCCATGCCCAGGTACCCGTACCCCCTCTGACTTCTCTGTTTCCCCCATGCACAGGTACCCGTACCCCCTCTGACTTCTCTGTTTCCCCCATGCCCAGGTACCCGTACCCCCTCTGACTGCTCTGATCCCCCATGTACCCGTACCCCCTCTGACTGCTCTATTCCCCCATGTACCCGTACCCCCTCTGACTGCTCTGTTCCCCCATGCCCAGGTACCCGTACCCCCTCTGAATTCTTTTTCCCCCATGCCCAGGTAGCCTGTACCCCCTCTGACCTCTGTTTCCCCCATGCCCAGGTACCCGTACCCCCTCTGATTTCTCTGTTTCCCCCATGCCCAGGTACCCGTACCCCCTCTGATTTCTCTGTTTCCCCCATGCCCAGGTACCCGTACCCCCTCTGACTTCTCTGTTTCCCCCATGCCCAGGTACCCGTACCCCCTCTGATTTCTCGGTTTCCCCCATGCCCAGGTACCCGTACCCCCTCTGATTTCTCTGTTTCCCCCATGCCCAGGTACCCGTACCCCCTCTGACTTCTCTGTTTCCCCCATGCCCAGGTACCCGTACCCCCTCTGACTTCTCTGTTTCCCCCATGTACCCGTACCCCCTCTGACTTCTCTGTTTCCCCCATGTACCCGTACCCCCTCTGACTTCTCTGTTTCCCCCATGCCCAGGTACCCGTACCCCGTCTGACTTCTCTGTTTCCCCCATGCCCAGGTACCCGTACCCTGTCTGACTTCTCTGTTTCCCCCATGCCCAGGTACCCGTACCCCCTCTGACTTCTCTGTTTCCCCCATGCCCAGGTACCTGTACCCCCTCTGACTTCTCTGTTTCCCCATGCACAGGTACCCGTACCCCCTCTGACTTCTCTGTTTCCCCCATGCCCAGGTACCCGTACCCCCTCTGACTTCTCTGTTTCCCCCATGCCCAGGTACCCGTACCCCCTCTGACTTCTCTGTTTCCCCCATGCCCAGGTACCTGTACCCCCTCTGACTTCTCTGTTTCCCCCATGCATAGGTACCTGTACCTCCTATTCTCCAGCGACGACCTTCTGCCATTAGACAACTGGGTGTTCAACACAGAGGCTCATCCGTTACCCGTCATCCGCCTGGCCAATAGCACGCTGCCTGGCAGTCATGTGGTGCGATAGGACCACGCCTCTTGGACCACTGCAGACTGAATGGGGACCTTTCTTACAGGACTGGGGCGGCTGTTCCCAGGCACAATTCCATTTCCGTCATTACCCTGCCAGTGGCAGAACAGCGCATCGGAAGGAGGCGAATCACTGACCAAACCGCTCTGCTTGTCCAGGCTGCTACCGCAGGGGTTATGGGGCCAAACATGGGGGTTGGGGCAGTTACGCTGGGGGACGGTTTTCATTGGACGACACATGATTAATGGCACTTTTTTTTGTCCGATTTTGCACTGTGTGATATAACAGGCATGACATTGCCAAAGAGCGCGGCACGGTGTCCCGGAGTGATGGTCCTGTTACAGCGGGTGTGCACGTTAATGCCAGGGTACCAATCTCATCAGGAACGTCCCTTCCTCCACCCCAGGGCTCCCCACCTCCTCTCCTTCTTATTTCTCACTTTCTGGGTTTTAGCGGCATGAGCAATGCAACAAGCGGGGATTAAAGACAATGTACATACACCGCCTGCGCTGTGGCTCCTTCCTGCATCATCCTGTCTGTGTGCCCTCATCACCATGCCACCCGGCCCTATGGCCATTCCCTAGTACTGACACCACATCCATAACTACCGGCAATCAACTCCTGATGCTTCTCCCTACAGAACCCGGCGTATACCCCAGCGGGCACCCCATTGTATATATTGTGACTAGGGTGGGGCACATTCCCCCAATGCCAGCAATCCGCATTATAATCTCTTGGCAAACTGAAACCACAAAACCAAAGTGATCCAGCAACAAAGTCCAATTCTCTGAGTGTGAGGGGAAGGTAACCGAGGCTGCTGGCGCACGTATTGTGTGTGTTCACAGCCGGGGTGACCGCGTACAGGGGGCAGAGACAACAATTACTGACAGGTCAGGGAACATTACACAGGTGAGAGGAGCAGGCTCGGGTCTGAGTGTGAGGGGAAGGTAACCGAGGCTGCTGGCACACGTATTGTGTGTGTTCACAGCCGGGGTGACCGTGTACAGGGGACAGAGACAACAATTACTGACAGGTCAGGGAACATTACACAGGTGAGAGGAGCGGGCTGGGGTCTGAGTGTGAGGGGAAGGTAACCGAGGCTGCTGGCTCACGTATTGTGTGTGTTCACTGCCGGGGTGACCGCGTACAGGGGACAGAGACAACAATTACTGACAGGTCAGGGAACATTACACAGGTGAGAGGAGCAGGCTGGGGTCTGAGTGTGAGGGGAAGGTAACCGAGGCTGCTGGCGCACGTATTGTGTGTGTTCACAGCCGGGGTGACCGCGTACAGGGGACAGAGACAACAATTACTGACAGGTCAGGGAACATTACACAGGTGAGAGGAGTAGGCTGGGGTCTGAGTGTGAGGGGAAGGTAACCGAGGCTGCTGGCGCACGTATTGTGTGTGTTCACAGCCGGAGTGACCGCGTACAGGGGACAGAGACAACAATTACTGACAGGTCAGGGAACATTACACAGGTGAGAGGAGCAGGCTGGGGTCTGAGTGTGAGGGGAAGGTAACCGAGGCTGCTGGCTCACGTATTGTGTGTGTTCACAGCCGGGGTTACCGCGTACAGGGGGCAGAGACAACAATTACTGACCGGTCAGGGAACATTACACAGGTGAGAGGAGTAGGCTGGGGTCTGAGTGTGAGGGGAAGGTAAGCGAGGCTGCTGGCGCACGTATTGTGTGTGTTCACAGCCGGGGTGACCGTGTACAGGGGACAGAGACAACAATTACTGACAGGTCAGGGAACATTACACAGGTGAGAGGAGCAGGCTGGGGTCTGAGTGTGAGGGGAAGGTAACCGAGGCTGCTGGCGCACGTATTGTGTGTGTTCACAGCCGGGGTGACCGCGTACAGGGGACAGAGACAACAATTACTGACCGGTCAGGGAACATTACACAGGTGAGAGGAGCAGGCTGGGGTCTGAGTGTGAGGGGAAGGTAACCGAGGCTGCTGGCGCACGTATTGTGTGTGTTCACAGCCGGGGTGACCGTGTACAGGGGACAGAGACAACAATTACTGACAGGTCAGGGAACATTACACAGGTGAGAGGAGCAGGCTGGGGTCTGAGTGTGAGGGGAAGGTAACCGAGGCTGCTGGCGCACGTATTGTGTGTGTTCACAGCCGGGGTGACCACGTACAGGGGACAGAGACAACAATTACTGACCGGTCAGGGAACATTACACAGGTGAGAGGAGCAGGCTGGGGTCTGAGTGTGAGGGGAAGGTAACCGAGGCTGCTGGCGCACGTATTGTGTGTGTTCACAGCCGGGGTGACCGCGTACAGGGGACAGAGACAACAATTACTGACAGGTCAGGGAACATTACACAGGTGAGAGGAGCAGGCTGGGGTCTGAGTGTGAGGGGAAGGTAACCGAGGCTGCTGGCTCACGTATTGTGTGTGTTCACAGCCGGAGTGACCGCATACAGGGGACAGAGACAACAATTACTGACAGGTCAGGGAACATTACACAGGTGAGAGGAGCAGGCTGGGGTCTGAGTGTGAGGGGAAGGTAACCGAGGCTGCTGGCGCACGTATTGTGTGTGTTCACAGCCGGGGTGACCGCGTACAGGGGACAGAGACAACAATTACTGACCGGTCAGGGAACATTACACAGGTGAGAGGAGCAGGCTGGGGTCTGAGTGTGAGGGGACGGTAACCGAGGCTGCTGGCGCACGTATTGTGTGTGTTCACAGCCGGGGTTACCGCGTACAGGGGGCAGAGACAACAATTACTGACAGGTCAGGGAACATTACACAGGTGAGAGGAGCAGGCTGGGGTCTGAGTGTGAGGGGAAGGTAACCGAGGCTGCTGGCGCACGTATTGTGTGTGTTCACAGCCGGGGTGACCGCGTACAGGGGACAGAGACAACAATTACTGACAGGTCAGGGAACATTACACAGGTGAGAGGAGCAGGCTGGGGTCTGAGTGTGAGGGGAAGGTAACCGAGGCTGCTGGCGCACGTATTGTGTGTGTTCACAGCCGGGGTTACCGCGTACAGGGGGCAGAGACAACAATTACTGACAGGTCAGGGAACATTACACAGGTGAGAGGAGCAGGCTGGGGTCTGAGTGTGAGGGGAAGGTAAGCGAGGCTGCTGGCGCATGTATTGTGTGTGTTCACAGCCGGGGTGACCGCGTACAGGGGACAGAGACAACAATTACTGACAGGTCAGGGAACATTACACAGGTGAGAAGAGCAGGCTGGGGTCTGAGTGTGAGGGGAAGGTAACCGAGGCTGCTGGCGCACGTATTGTGTGTGTTCACAGCCGGGGTGACCGCGTACAGGGGACAGAGACAACAATTACTGACAGGTCAGGGAACATTACACAGGTGAGAGGAGCAGGCTGGGGTCTGAGTGTGAGGGGAAGGTAACCGAGGCTGCTGGCGCACGTATTGTGTGTGTTCACAGCCGGGGTGACCGCGTACAGGGGACAGAGACAACAATTACTGACAGGTCAGGGAACATTACACAGGTGAGAGGAGCAGGCTGGGGTCTGAGTGTGAGGGGAAGGTAACCGAGGCTGCTGGCGCACGTATTGTGTGTGATCACAGCCGGGGTGACCGCGTACAGGGGATAGAGACAACAATTACTGACAGGTCAGGGAACATTACACAGGTGAGAGGAGCAGGCTGGGGTCTGAGTGTGAGGGGAAGGTAACCGAGGCTGCTGGCGCACGTATTGTGTGTGTTCACAGCCGGGGTGACCGCGTACAGGGGACAGAGACAACAATTACTGACAGGTCAGGGAACATTACACAGGTGAGAGGAGCAGGCTGGGGTCTGAGTGTGAGGGGAAGGTAACCGAGGCTGCTGGCTCACGTATTGTGTGTGTTCACAGCCGGGGTGACCGTGTACAGGGGACAGAGACAACAATTACTGACAGGTCAGGGAACATTACACAGGTGAGAGGAGCAGGCTGGGGTCTGAGTGTGAGGGGAAGGTAACCGAGGCTGCTGGCGCACGTATTGTGTGTGTTCACAGCCGGGGTGACCGTGTACAGGGGACAGAGACAACAATTACTGACAGGTCAGGGAACATTACACAGGTGAGAGGAGCAGGCTGGGGTCTGAGTGTGAGGGGAAGGTAACCGAGGCTGCTGGCGCACGTATTGTGTGTGTTCACAGCCGGGGTGACCGCGTACAGGGGACAGAGACAACAATTACTGACAGGTCAGGGAACATTACACAGGTGAGAGGAGCAGGCTGGGGTCTGAGTGTGAGGGGAAGGTAACCGAGGCTGCTGGCGCACGTATTGTGTGTGTTCACAGCCGGGGTGACCGTGTACAGGGGACAGAGACAACAATTACTGACAGGTCAGGGAACATTACACAGGTGAGAGGAGCAGGCTGGGGTCTGAGTGTGAGGGGAAGGTAACCGAGGCTGCTGGCGCACGTATTGTGTGTGTTCACAGCCGGGGTGACCGTGTACAGGGGACAGAGACAACAATTACTGACAGGTCAGGGAACATTACACAGGTGAGAGGAGCAGGCTGGGGTCTGAGTGTGAGGGGAAGGTAACCGAGGCTGCTGGCGCACGTATTGTGTGTGTTCACAGCCGGGGTGACCGTGTACAGGGGACAGAGACAACAATTACTGACAGGTCAGGGAACATTACACAGGTGAGAGGAGCAGGCTGGGGTCTGAGTGTGAGGGGACGGTAACCGAGGCTGCTGGCGCACGTATTGTGTGTGTTCACAGCCGGGGTGACCGCGTACAGGGGGCAGAGACAACAATTACTGACAGGTCAGGGAACATTACACAGGTGAGAGGAGCAGGCTGGGGTCTGAGTGTGAGGGGAAGGTAACCGAGGCTGCTGGCGCATGTATTGTGTGTGTTCACAGCCGGGGTGACCGCGTACAGGGGACAGAGACAACAATTACTGACAGGTCAGGGAACATTACACAGGTGAGAGGAGCAGGCTGGGGTCTGAGTGTGAGGGGAAGGTAACCGAGGCTGCTGGCGCACGTATTGTGTTCACAGCCGGAGTGACCGTGTACAGGGGACAGAGACCACAATTACTGACAGGTCAGGGAACATTACACAGGTGAGAGGAGCAGGCTGGGGTCTGAGTGTGAGGGGAAGGTAACCGAGGCTGCTGGCGCACGTATTGTGTGTGTTCACAGCCGGAGTGACCGCGTACAGGGGACAGAGACAACAATTACTGACAGGTCAGGGAACATTACACAGGTGAGAGGAGTAGGCTGGGGTCTGAGTGTGAGGGGAAGGTAACCGAGGCTGCTGGCGCATGTATTGTGTGTGTTCACAGCCGGAGTGACCGTGTACAGGGGACAGAGACAACAATTACTGACAGGTCAGGGAACATTACACAGGTGAGAGGAGCAGGCTGGGGTCTGAGTGTGAGGGGAAGGTAACCGAGGCTGCTGGCGCATGTATTGTGTGTGTTCACAGCCGGAGTGACCGCGTACAGGGGACAGAAACAACAATTACTGACAGGTCAGGGAACATTACACAGGTGAGAGGAGCAGGCTGGGGTCTGAGTGTGAGGGGAAGGTAACCGAGGCTGCTGGCGCACGTATTGTGTGTGTTCACAGCCGGGGTGACCGCGTACAGGGGGCAGAGACAACAATTACTGACAGGTCAGGGAACATTACACAGGTGAGAGGAGCAGGCTGGGGTCTGAGTGAGGAAATAGTCACAAATAGGTTACAGAACCTAAATAGTAACAGATCTCCTGGCCCGGACGGAATATACCCGAGGATACTAGAAGAATTGAGTTCTGTCGCAGCACTACCATTATATCTGATATTCCAGGAATCAATAAACTCGGACGGTACCAAGGGACTGGCGCATAGCTAACATAGTGCCAATATGGAAGCAACTGGTTGCACAATAGGGGACAGAGCGTGGTGCTAAATGGCATACATTCCAGCTGGGGTAAGGTCCAAAGTCGAGTCCCGCAAGGTTCAGTATTGGGACCCACCTTGTTTAATATATTCATTCATGATAAGTGACATAGTGTAAAATTGCAATATTTGCGGACAACATAAAATTGTGTAAGGAAATTAACTCAGGAGAGGATGTGGAAACACCACAAAGTGACTTAAATAAACTGGAAATGTGGGCGGAAAGGTAGAAGATGCAGTTTAACGTTGATAAATGTAAAGTAATTCATTATGGGAACAAAAATGAACAAGCTACTTATAGGCTAAATGGAGTTATTATAGGGAATTCTGCTGTAGAGAAGGACTTGGGGGTCATCATAGATGAAATATTGGGTAATAGTGCCCACTGCTCAAGTGCAGCAGCAAAAGCAAACCGGACACTGGCATGCATTAAAAGGGGCATGGATTCAAGGGATGCCAATGTGATGGTGCCTCTTTACAAGGCATTGGTGAGACCACACTTGGAATACTGTGTTCAGTTCTGGGCACCGCACCTTAGGAAGGACATAAATGAATTGGAACAGGTACAGAGAAGGGCGACTAAGCTAGTAACAGGTCTGGAATCACTAGAATACACAGATAGGTTATACCAGGCTGGATATGTTCTCACTGGAGAAACGGAGGCTGAGAGGTGATATGATTACTATGTACATATACAGGACTGGGAATCATATGGAACTGGGAGGTGATTGGGCAGTAACATGCCTATACTTACATCTTTACATCTTTTTTCAGCCTTAATTACTGTGTTGCTATGCTGGGTATACACACCCAACGCTAATCAGCCCCCACTATACCCACTGTCTGCTTCCTGCAAGACCCTTCCCACTATCAGCCTGAGCCCCCACCCTCCATCTACCCACTGTCTCCTCTCCACAGACCCTTCCAACTATCAGCCTGAGCCCCCACCCTCCATCTACCCACCGCCTCTTCTCCACAGACCCTTCACAATACCAGCCTGAGCACCCCACCCTCCATCTACCCACTGTCTCCTCTCCACAGACCCTTCCCACTATCAGCCTGAGCCCCACACCCTCCATCTACCCACCGCCTCCTCTCCACAGACCCTTCACAATACCAGCCTGAGCCCCACACCCTCCATCTACCCACCGCCTCCTCTCCACAGACCCTTCCCAATACCAGCCTGAGCCCTCCACCTGCCCACTGCCTCTAATCCACAGACACTTCTCTATATTAGCCTGAGCCCTCCTCCAACTAACTGCCCCCTCTCTGCAGCCCTAATACCAGCCTGAGCCCCCCCCCCCCTGCCCTCCCACCTACCCACTGCCTCCTCTCCACAGACCCTTCCCAATACCAGCCTGAGCCCCCCACCCTCCATCTACCCGCTGCCTCCTCTCCACAGACCCTTCCCACTATCAGCCTGAGCCCCACACCCTCACCTACCCACTGCCTCCTTTCCTTCTGAGCCCCCCCACACTCTGGCTATCTACCATACCCGCTCTATCTACCCTTCCCAATACCAGCCTGAGCCCCCCACCCTCACCTACCCACTGCCTCCTTTCCTTCTGAGCCCCCCCACACTCTGGCTATCTACCATACCCGCTCTATCTATCACTGCTTCCTCTCCACAGACCCTTCCCAATACCAGCCTGAGGCCCCCATACTTCATCTACCCACTGCCTCCTCTCCACAGACCCTATCAGCCTGAGCCACCTACCTCCACCTACCCACTGCCTCCTCTCCACAGACCCTATCAGCCTGAGCCACCTACCCACTGCCTCCTCTCCACAGACCCTTCCCACTATCAGCCTGAGCCCTCCACCTACCCACTGCTTCCTCTCCACAGACCCTTCCTACTATCAGCCTGAGCCCTCCATCTACCCACTGCTTCCTCTCCACAGACCAATACCAGCCTGAAGCCCCCCACACTTCATTTACCCACTGCGTCCTCTATCCAGACCCTTACCAATACCAGCCTGAGCCCCCGCCCTCCCATCTACCCACTGCCTCATCTCCACAGACCCTTCCCATTACCAGCCTGAGCCCTCCATCTACCTAGTGCCTCCTCTCTGCAGCCCTAATACCAGCCTGAGCCCCCCGCCCTCCCATCTACCCACTGCCTCCTCTCCACAGACCCTTCCCACTATCAGCCTGAGCCCTCCATCTACCCACTGCTTCCTCTCCACAGACCATTCCCAATACCAGCCTGAGGCTCCCATACTTCATCTACCCACTGTCTCCTCTACGCAGACCCTTCCCAATACCAGCCTGAGGCCCCCATACTTCATCTACCCACTGTCTCCTCTCCACAGACCCTTCCCACTATCAGCCTGAGCCCCACACCCTCCATCTACCCACTGCCTCCTCTCCACAGACTCTTCCCAATACCAGCCTGAGCCCCACACCCTCCATCTACCCACCGCCTCTTCTCCACAGACCCTTCACAATACCAGCCTGAGCCCCCCACCCTCCATCTACCCACCGCCTCCTCTCCACAGACCCTTCACAATACCAGCCTGAGCCCCACACCCTCCATCTACCCACCGCCTCCTCTCCACAGACCCTTCCCAATACCAGCCTGAGCCCTCCAGCTGCCCACTGCCTCTAATCCACAGACACTTCTCTATATTAGCCTGAGCCCTCCTCCAACTAACTGCCCCCTCTCTGCAGCCCTAATACCAGCCTGAGCCCCCCCCCTGCCCTCCCAGCTACCCACTGCCTCCTCTCCACAGACCCTTCCCAATACCAGCCTGAGCCCCCCACCCTCCATCTACCCACTGCCTCCTCTCCACAGACCCTTCCCACTATCAGCCTGAGCCCCACACCCTCACCTACCCACTGCCTCCTTTCCTTCTGAGCCCCCCCACACTCTGGCTATCTACCATACCCGCTCTATCTACCCTTCCCAATACCAGCCTGAGCCCCCCACCCTCACCTACCCACTGCCTCCTTTCCTTCTGAGCCCCCCCCACACTCTGGCTATCTACCATACCCGCTCTATCTATCACTGCTTCCTCTCCACAGACCCTTCCCAATACCAGCCTGAGGCCCCCATACTTCATCTACCCACTGCCTCCTCTCCACAGACCCTATCAGCCTGAGCCACCTAGCTCCACCTACCCACTGCCTCCTCTCCACAGACCCTATCAGCCTGAGCCACCTACCCACTGCCTCCTCTCCACAGACCCTTCTCACTATCAGCCTGAGCCCTCCACCTACCCACTGCTTCCTCTCCACAGACCCTTCCTACTATCAGCCTGAGCCCTCCATCTACCCACTGCTTCCTCTCCACAGACCATTCCCAATACCAGCCTGAAGCCCCCCACACTTCATTTACCCACTGCGTCCTCTATCCAGACCCTTACCAATACCAGCCTGAGCCCCCGCCCTCCCATCTACCCACTGCCTCATCTCCACAGACCCTTCCCATTACCAGCCTGAGCCCTCCATCTACCTAGTGCCTCCTCTCTGCAGCCCTAATACCAGCCTGAGCCCCCCGCCCTCCCATCTACCCACTGCCTCCTCTCCACAGACCCTTCCCACTATCAGCCTGAGCCCTCCATCTACCCACTGCTTCCTCTCCACAGACCATTCCCAATACCAGCCTGAGGCCCCCATACTTCATTTACCCACTGTCTCCTCTACGCAGACCCTTCCCAATACCAGCCTGAGGCCCCGATACTTCATCTACCCACTGTCTCCTCTCCACAGACCCTTCCCACTATCAGCCTGAGCCCCACACCCTCCATCTACCCACTGCCTCCTCTCCACAGACTCTTCCCAATACCAGCCTGAGCACCACACCCTCCATCTACCCACCGCCTCTTCTCCACAGACCCTTCACAATACCAGCCTGAGCCCCCCACCCTCCATCTACCCACCGCCTCCTCTCCACAGACCCTTCACAATACCAGCCTGAGCCCCACACCCTCCATCTACCCACCGCCTCCTCTCCACAGACCCTTCCCAATACCAGCCTGAGCCCTCCACCTGCCCACTGCCTCTAATCCACAGACACTTCTCTATATTAGCCTGAGCCCTCCTCCAACTAACTGCCCCCTCTCTGCAGCCCTAATACCAGCCTGAGCCCCCCCCTGCCCTCCCACCTACCCACTGCCTCCTCTCCACAGACCCTTCCCAATACCAGCCTGAGCCCCCCACCCTCCATCTACCCACTGCCTCCTCTCCACAGACCCTTCCCACTATCAGCCTGAGCCCCACACCCTCACCTACCCACTGCCTCCTTTCCTTCTGAGCCCCCCCACACTCTGGCTATCTACCATACCCGCTCTATCTACCCTTCCCAATACCAGCCTGAGCCCCCCACCCTCACCTACCCACTGCCTCCTTTCCTTCTGAGCCCCCCCACACTCTGGCTATCTACCATACCCGCTCTATCTATCACTGCTTCCTCTCCACAGACCCTTCCCAATACCAGCCTGAGGCCCCCATACTTCATCTACCCACTGCCTCCTCTCCACAGACCCTATCAGCCTGAGCCACCTACCTCCACCTACCCACTGCCTCCTCTCCACAGACCCTATCAGCCTGAGCCACCTACCCACTGCCTCCTCTTCACAGACCCTTCCCACTATCAGCCTGAGCCCTCCACCTACCCACTGCTTCCTCTCCACAGACCCTTCCTACTATCAGCCTGAGCCCTCCATCTACCCACTGCTTCCTCTCCACAGACCATTCCCAATACCAGCCTGAAGCCCCCCACACTTCATTTACCCACTGCGTCCTCTATCCAGACCCTTACCAATACCAGCCTGAGCCCCCGCCCTCCCATCTACCCACTGCCTCATCTCCACAGACCCTTCCCATTACCAGCCTGAGCCCTCCTTCTACCTAGTGCCTCCTCTCTGCAGCCCTAATACCAGCCTGAGCCCCCCGCCCTCCCATCTACCCACTGCCTCCTCTCCACAGACCCTTCCCACTATCAGCCTGAGCCCTCCACCTACCCACTGCTTCCTCTCCACAGACCATTCCCAATACCAGCCTGAGGCCCCCATACTTCATCTACCCACTGTCTCCTCTACGCAGACCCTTCCCAATACCAGCCTGAGGCCCCCATACTTCATCTACCCACTGCCTCCTCTCCACAGACCCCTATCAGCCTGAGCCCCCCACCTCCACCTAACCACTGCCTCCTCTCCACAGACCCTTCGCACTATCAGCCTGAGCCCTCCACCAACCCACTGCCTCCTCTCCACAGACCCTATCAGCCTGAGCCCCCTACCTCCACCTACCCACAGCCTCCTCTCCACAGACCCTATCAGCCTGAGCCCCCCACCTCCACCTAACCACTGCCTCCTCTACACAGACCCTTCCCACTATCAGCCTGAGCCCTCCACCTACCCACTGCCTCCTCTCCACAGACCCTATCAGCCTGAGCCCCCTACCTCCACCTACCCACTGCCTCCTCTCCACAGACCCTATCAGCCTGAGCCCCCTACCTCCACCTACCCACTGCCTCCTCTCCACAGACCCTATCAGCCTGAGCCCCCTACCTCCACCTACCCACGGCCCCCTCTCCACAGACCCTATCAGCCTGAGCCCCCCACCTCCACCTAACCACTGCCTCCTCTCTACAGACAATTCCCACTATCAGCCTGAGCCCTCCACCTACCTACTGCCTCCTCTCCACAGACCCTTCATTATCAGCCTGAGCCCTCCACCTACCTACGGCCTCCTCTCCAAAGACCCTATCAGCCTGAGCCCCCCATCTCCACCTACATACTGCCTCCTCTCCACAGACCCTATCAGCCTGAGCCCCCCCATCTCCACCTAACCACTGCCTCTCCACAGACCCTTCCCACTGTCAGCCTGAGCCTCCCTCCACCTTCTCACTGCCTTCTCTCCACAGACCCCATCAGCCTGAGCCCCCCCACCCTCCATCTACCCTCCTCTCCACAGCACTAATACCAACCTGAGCTCCCCACACCCCAGCTATCTATTATACCCGCTCTGTAGACTTCCCAATACCAGCCTGAGCCCTCCACCTACCTACTGCCCCCATCCACAGACCCTTCCCTATACCAGAATAAGCCCCCTACCCTCTTACCCCTATCCACAGACCCTTCCCAACACCAACCTGCACACCCCACCCTCTATCTACTCCCCTCTCTGCATCCCTAATATCAGCCTGAGCCCCCAACACCCCAGCTATCTACCATACCCTCTCTGTAGACCCTTCCCAATACCAGCCTGAGCCCCCCACCCTCACCTACTGACTGCCTCCTTTCCACTGACTCTTTCCTAATACCAGCCTGAGCCCCCCCACACACACCCCAGCTATCTACCATACCCACTCTGTAGACCCCCAAACCCTAGCTATCTACCATACCTGCTCTGTAGACCCTTCCCAATACCAGCCTAAGCCCCTCACCTACCCACTGACTTCCAAATACCAGCCTGAGCCACCCACTTCCAAGCTATCTACCATACCCGCTCTATCTATCCTTCCCAATACCAGCCTGAGCCCCCCACCCTCACCTACCCACTGCCTCCTTTCCTTCTGAGCCCCCCCACACTCTGGCTATCTACCATACCCGCTCTATCTACCCTTTCCAATACCAGCCTGAGCCCCCCACCCTCACCTACCCACTGCCTCCTTTCCTTCTGAGCCCCCCCACACTCTGGCTATCTACCATACCCGCTCTATCTACCCTTCCCAATACCAGCCTGAGCCCCCCACCCTCACCTACCCACTGCCTCCTTTTCTTCTGAGCCCCCCCCCACATCCCAGCTATCTACCATACCTGCTCTGTAGACCCTTCCCAATACCAGCCTGAACCCTCCACCTACCCACTGCCCCCATCCACAGACCCTTCCCAATACCAGAATGAGCCTCCCTACCCTCTGACCCCTATCCACAGATCCTTCCCAACACCAACCTGCACACCCTACCCTCTATCTACCCTCCTCTCCGCATCCCTAATACAAGCCTGAGCCCCCGACTCCACAGCTATATACAATACCCGCTCTGTAGACCCTTCCTAATATCAGTGTGAGCCCCCCAAACCCCAGCTATCTAGCATACCCGCTCTGTTGACCCTTCCCAATACCAGCCTGAGCCCCCCACATACCCACTGCCTCCTTTCCACTGACTCTTTCCTAATACCAGCCTGAGCCCCCCAAACCCCAGCTATCTACCATACCTGCTCTGTAGACCCTTCCCAATACCAGCCTAAGCCCCTCACATTCACCTACTTTCATAATACCAGCCTGAGCCACCCACTTCCCAGCTATCTACCATACCTGCTCTATCTACCCTTCCCAATACCAGCCTGAGCCCCCACCCTCACCTACCCACTGCCTAATTTTCTTCTGAGCCCCCCCACATCCCAGCTATCTACCATACCTGCTGTGTAGACCCTTCCCAATACCAGCCTGAACCCTCCACCTACCCACTGCCCCCATCCACAGACCCTTCCTAATATCAGTGTGAGCCCCCAAACCCCAGCTATCTACCATACCTGCTCTGTAGACCCTTGACTTTCCTAATACCAGCCTGAGCCCCCCCACACCCCATCTATCTACCATACCGGCTCAATCTACCCTTCCCAATACCAGCCTGAGCCCCCCACCCTCACCTACTGACTACCTCCTTTCCACTGACTCTTTACTAATACAAGCCTGAGCCCCCGACACCCCAGCTATCTACCATACCCGCTCTGTAGACCCTTCCCAATACCAGCCTGAGCCCCCCCACACCCCAGTTATCTACCATACCCGCTCTGTTCACCCTTCCTAATAACATCCTGAGCCCCCCCTCACCTACCACTGCCTCCTTTCCACTGACTTTCCTAATACCAGCCTGAGCCCCCCAAACCCCAGTTATCTACCATACCTGCTCTGTAGACCCTTCCCAATACCAGCCTAAGCCCCCACCCTCACTTACCCACTGACTTTCCTAATGCCAGCCTGAGTCACCCACACCCCAGCTATCTACCATATCAGCTCTATCTACCCTTCCCAATACCAGCCTGAGCCCCCCCTCACCTACCCACTGCCTCCTTTCCCCTGAATCTTTCGTCATACCAGCCTGAGCCACACACACCCCAGCTATCTACCATACCCGCTCTATAGACCCTTCCTATTACCAGCCTGAAAGAAGCGAACACTGAAAGAGCAATCAGATAGGTAAGATGTGAACCAGGAAAGGGCTGTATCATTAAGACCTAAGGAGTGTAGTGTTTGTATGAGAAGAGTGTGATCCACAGTGTCATAGAAACATAGAAACATAGAATTTGACGGCAGATAAGAACCATTTGGCCCATCTAGTCTGCCCCTTTTTTACCCTTCAGGTAAACTCAACCCTTTTTAATCCTTATTTCTTTGTAAGGATATTCATATGCCTATCCCAAGCATGTTTAAATTGTTCTACTGTCTTAGCCTCTACCACCTCTGATGGGAGGCTATTCCACTTATCCACTACCCTTTCTGTGAAGTAATTCTTTCTAACATTTCCCCTGAACCTACCTCCCTCCAGTTTCAGTGCATGTCCTCGTGTTTTATTACTTGTTTTCCTTTGAAGAAAATTTCCCACCTGTACTATGTTAAAACCCTTGATATATTTGAAGATTTCTATCATGTCCCCCCTTTCCCTTCTCTGCTCCAAACTATACATGTTAAGATCTTTTAGTCTATCCAGGTAAGTTTTGTGATGTAGGCCATGAACCATTTTAGTTGCCCTTCTTTGTACACTCTCCAATGTATTTATATCCTTCTGAAGATATGGCCTCCAGAACTGGACACAGTATTCCAGATGAGGTCGTACCAATGACCTATAAAGTGGCATTATTACGTCTTTTTTTCTGCTACTGATTCCTCTCCCTATGCAACCAAGCATCTGACTAGCCTTCCTCATTGCTTTGTTACATTGCCTCCCTGCCTTTAAGTCACTTGAAATAGTGACTCCTAGATCTCTTTCCTCCTCAGTAGTTTCCATTATAGTACATTTGATACTATATTGAGCCTTTGGGTTTTTGAGTCCCAAGTGCATAATTTTGCATTTTTTAGCATTAAACTGTAGTTGCCATTCTCTTGACCAATTCTCAAGTTTACTTAGATCATCAGTCATTTGATTTACCCCTCCTGGTGTGTCTACTCTGTTGCATATCTTTGTATCATCTGCAAAAAGGCATACTTTCCCTTCAATACCATTTGAAATGTCACTAACAAAGATATTAAAGAGCACTGGTCCAAGTACAGATCCCTGGGGTACTCCACTGGTAACATGTCCCTCCATAGAATGCACTCCATTTACGACAACTGTCTGTTTCCTATCCTGCAACCAGGTTCTTATCCATTTAATTGTTTTATAATCCAATCCCACACTTTCAAGTTTATTTAGCAGCCTGCGATGTGGGACAGTGTCAAATGCCTTACTAAAGTCTAGATATGCCACATCTACAGCCCCCCCTTCATCTAGTATTTTGGTCACGGAGTCAAAAAAGTCAATGAGACTTGTTTGGCATGATCTCCCTGCAGTAAAACCATGCTGTTTTGGATCCTGTAAGTTGTTTAATTTAAGATATTCCACTATTCTTTCTTTTAATAGTGTTTCCATTATTTTCCCTACTACTGATGTAAGGCTCACTGGTCTGTAGTTACTTGCTTCTTCTTTGCTTCCGCTTTTGTGCAGTGGAACTACATTTGCTTTTCTCCAGTCCTCTGGAACTGCACCTGTATCTAGTGACTGATTGAATAAATCTGTTAATGGCGCTACCAACACATCTTTTAGTTCTTTTAGTATCCTTGGATGCACTCCGTCTGGCCCCATTGATTTATCCACTTTCAGTCTTGAAAGTTGTGTTAGGACTTTCTCCCTAGTAAATGTACCTCCATCTACCTTATTTTTATGAATGTCCTTGCAACTTAACTGTGGTCCCTTCCCTTCTCCTTCTATAGTGAATACAGAGCAAAAGTAATTATTTAGATGATCTGCAATTGCCTTGTCTCCCTCCACCAAATTCTCAGTGTCTGTCCGCAGTCTTATTATTCCTCCATTTGATTTTCTCCTTTCATTTATATACTTAAAAAAAGTTTTGTTTCCTTTATCTACCGACTGAGCCATTTTCTCCTCAGCTTGTGCCTTGGCACGCCTGATCACTTTCTTAGCCTCTTTGCGTCTTGCAAGATACACTTCTTTGTCATTATTATTTTGAGTCTGCTTGTATGTCCTAAAGGCCATCTTTTTTGCTTTTACACTAGTTGATACCTCTTTTGTAAACCACACTGGCTTCCTTTTCCTGGTACTTTTCTTAACCCTTTTGATACAAAGGTCCGTTGCCTTTAGTATTGCACTTTTTAATTTTCTCCACCTCTCCTGCACTCCTTTCAAGTTTGTCCAATCCGCTAATGAGTCGCTTAAACATCTCCCCATTTTTGCAAAGTCAGCCTTCCTAAAATCCAACACCTTAGTTTTTGTGTGACTGGAGTTGGACCCTGCCTTGATACTAAACCATACTGCTTGATGATCACTGGATCCCAGGTTCTCACCCACATATATGTCTGATATCCTGTCACCATTTGTGAGTATTAAATCTAATATTGAGTCTTTGCGAGTAGGCTCCCTCACCAATTGCTTGAGAGAGGCTCCCTGTAGGGAATTTAGAAATTTGCCACTTGTAGATGATCTTGCAAAAGACTCCTCCCAATTCACATCAGGTAGATTAAAGTCTCCCATGATTATGACTTCTCCCTTTAAAGCCATTTTAGTGACATCAAGCAATAGGCTCCTGTCCAAATCCTGCCCCTGGCCTGGTGGCCTATAGATGACCCCAGTACGAATAATGTCCTTCTCCCCCATTTCTATGGTCACCCAAAGGGCCTCAGTTTTTTCTTCAATGTTTTGTATTAAAGTAGCATTTATGCTTTTCTTTACATACATTGCTACCCCTCCTCCGATTCTTCCCATTCTGTCCTTCCTAAATAAATTGTATCCTGGTATAGCTACGTCCCATCCATGGTTCTCATTCCACCATGTCTCTGTGATAGCCACAATGTCTAGGTCATCCCTTGTCATTATTGCGATTAGATCAGGAATTTTGTCTCCTAGGCTTCTAGCGTTTGCACACATAGTTTTAAAAATTTTGCCTGTGCCTCTGTTATTCCTAGCCATGTTCATACAGTACAAAATCAAAATCTAAAGTTGAAATTACCTGTTTGATGATGTTGTTCAATGTCTGTTTTTATTTTTTTACTGTTCAGAAAAGCTGCAGGTCACTAATTCTAAGAATATAGTGAGTCTGTTCAGGTCAGGCTACACCTGAACACTAATGGCCAAAGGAGATAATTTGCACTGTGAAGGAGATAATTTGCACTGTGAAGGAGATAATTTGCACTGTGTTTGAGTAGACATCAGGCAGAATGCAACACTGAACTATACTTCACTGAACAACTTCACCAAACAAGTAATAACAATTACAAACAATTCATTAAATCAGAACTTTTCAAATCATACAAGAGTTTGCATAACACAGAAATAAAGAGAGCATATTGGAGATGAATTACATACTCTTGAGGTATCAATGCAGTCCATGTGTGTTTTTGTTGATGTGTAGTAGTTTGCCTTCAGTTTTCCTTCGGTGTAACGCAGGTATAACGCTCGTAGTTATGACTCTGTTTTCCCACTTTAAAACGGTCCACTTCAATACAGGGCCACAGCTAAACTATGGCCACAGCCTATCCGGCCACAGCCGTATGCAATGAGAACTAATATACTCTAACAATGCCTTCTTCCCAATTTCCAATAATTGGAAGAATCTACACCCTCAGTCCCCACCCCCTGCTATACAGAGCAATAAAAGTGGCTTACAAAAACAGTTCTGGCATTCCAGGATACTATATCTCTTTTAGAATAAAAAATACATGCCTCACTACACACAGGCAAGGTACTGTTGTTATTTACACAGATCAGATATTTGGTTGAATTTACCTATAAGACAATCCCACACACAAGGGATGCAATGTTCTGCAGTGAAGACACTTGCTTGCAAATGTACCCAATAGAGTTCAAAAGCATGTGGATGTTACAGCAGAGAGAGATAGTCTGCACGTATGCCTGTGACAAAGTTGAATTTACCTATAAGACAATCCCACACACAAGGGATGCAATGTTCTGCAGTGAAGACACTTGCTTGCAAATGTACCCAATAGAGTTCAAAAGCATGTGGATGTTACAGCAGAGAGAGATAGTCTGCACGTATGCCTGTGACAAAGTTGAATTTACCTATAAGACAATCCCACACACAAGGGATGCAATGTTCTGCAGTGAAGACACTTGCTTGCAAATGTACCCAATAGAGTTCAAAAGCATGTGGATGTTACAGCAGAGAGAGATAGTCTGCACGTATGCCTGTGACAAAGTTGAATTTACCTATAAGACAATCCCACACACAAGGGATGCAATGTTCTGCAGTGAAGACACTTGCTTGCAAATGTACCCAATAGAGTTCAAAAGCATGTGGATGTTACAGCAGAGAGAGATAGTCTGCACGTATGCCTGTGACAAAGTTGAATTTACCTGTTGGAGACAAGGATAGAGGAGGGGTCAGATGAATCAACGCAGGTATAACGCTCGTAGTTATGACTCTGTTTTCCCACTTTAAAACGGTCCACTTCAATACAGGGCCACAGCTAAACTATGGCCACAGCCTATCCGGCCACAGCCGTATGCAATGAGAACTAATATACTCTAACAATGCCTTCTTCCCAATTTCCAATAATTGGAAGAATCTACACCCTCAGTCCCCACCCCCTGCTATACAGAGCAATAAAAGTGGCTTACAAAAACAGTTCTGGCATTCCAGGATACTATATCTCTTTTAGAATAAAAAATACATGCCTCACTACACACAGGCAAGGTACTGTTGTTATTTACACAGATCAGATATTTGGTTGAATTTACCTATAAGACAATCCCACACACAAGGGATGCAATGTTCTGCAGTGAAGACACTTGCTTGCAAATGTACCCAATAGAGTTCAAAAGCATGTGGATGTTACAGCAGAGAGAGATAGTCTGCACGTATGCCTGTGACAAAGTTGAATTTACCTATAAGACAATCCCACACACAAGGGATGCAATGTTCTGCAGTGAAGACACTTGCTTGCAAATGTACCCAATAGAGTTCAAAAGCATGTGGATGTTACAGCAGAGAGAGATAGTCTGCACGTATGCCTGTGACAAAGTTGAATTTACCTGTTGGAGACAAGGATAGAGGAGGGGTCAGATGAATCAACGCAGGTATAACGCTCGTAGTTATGACTCTGTTTTCCCACTTTAAAACGGTCCACTTCAATACAGGGCCACAGCTAAACTATGGCCACAGCCTATCCGGCCACAGCCGTATGCAATGAGAACTAATATACTCTAACAATGCCTTCTTCCCAATTTCCAATAATTGGAAGAATCTACACCCTCAGTCCCCACCCCCTGCTATACAGAGCAATAAAAGTGGCTTACAAAAACAGTTCTGGCATTCCAGGATACTATATCTCTTTTAGAATAAAAAATACATGCCTCACTACACACAGGCAAGGTACTGTTGTTATTTACACAGATCAGATATTTGGTTGAATTTACCTATAAGACAATCCCACACACAAGGGATGCAATGTTCTGCAGTGAAGACACTTGCTTGCAAATGTACCCAATAGAGTTCAAAAGCATGTGGATGTTACAGCAGAGAGAGATAGTCTGCACGTATGCCTGTGACAAAGTTGAATTTACCTATAAGACAATCCCACACACAAGGGATGCAATGTTCTGCAGTGAAGACACTTGCTTGCAAATGTACCCAATAGAGTTCAAAAGCATGTGGATGTTACAGCAGAGAGAGATAGTCTGCACGTATGCCTGTGACAAAGTTGAATTTACCTATAAGACAATCCCACACACAAGGGATGCAATGTTCTGCAGTGAAGACACTTGCTTGCAAATGTACCCAATAGAGTTCAAAAGCATGTGGATGTTACAGCAGAGAGAGATAGTCTGCACGTATGCCTGTGACAAAGTTGAATTTACCTGTTGGAGACAAGGATAGAGGAGGGGTCAGATGAATCAACGCAGGTATAACGCTCGTAGTTATGACTCTGTTTTCCCACTTTAAAACGGTCCACTTCAATACAGGGCCACAGCTAAACTATGGCCACAGCCTATCCGGCCACAGCCGTATGCAATGAGAACTAATATACTCTAACAATGCCTTCTTCCCAATTTCCAATAATTGGAAGAATCTACACCCTCAGTCCCCACCCCCTGCTATACAGAGCAATAAAAGTGGCTTACAAAAACAGTTCTGGCATTCCAGGATACTATATCTCTTTTAGAATAAAAAATACATGCCTCACTACACACAGGCAAGGTACTGTTGTTATTTACACAGATCAGATATTTGGTTGAATTTACCTATAAGACAATCCCACACACAAGGGATGCAATGTTCTGCAGTGAAGACACTTGCTTGCAAATGTACCCAATAGAGTTCAAAAGCATGTGGATGTTACAGCAGAGAGAGATAGTCTGCACGTATGCCTGTGACAAAGTTGAATTTACCTGTTGGAGACAAGGATAGAGGAGGGGTCAGATGAATCAACGCAGGTATAACGCTCGTAGTTATGACTCTGTTTTCCCACTTTAAAACGGTCCACTTCAATACAGGGCCACAGCTAAACTATGGCCACAGCCTATCCGGCCACAGCCGTATGCAATGAGAACTAATATACTCTAACAATGCCTTCTTCCCAATTTCCAATAATTGGAAGAATCTACACCCTCAGTCCCCACCCCCTGCTATACAGAGCAATAAAAGTGGCTTACAAAAACAGTTCTGGCATTCCAGGATACTATATCTCTTTTAGAATAAAAAATACATGCCTCACTACACACAGGCAAGGTACTGTTGTTATTTACACAGATCAGATATTTGGTTGAATTTACCTATAAGACAATCCCACACACAAGGGATGCAATGTTCTGCAGTGAAGACACTTGCTTGCAAATGTACCCAATAGAGTTCAAAAGCATGTGGATGTTACAGCAGAGAGAGATAGTCTGCACGTATGCCTGTGACAAAGTTGAATTTACCTATAAGACAATCCCACACACAAGGGATGCAATGTTCTGCAGTGAAGACACTTGCTTGCAAATGTACCCAATAGAGTTCAAAAGCATGTGGATGTTACAGCAGAGAGAGATAGTCTGCACGTATGCCTGTGACAAAGTTGAATTTACCTATAAGACAATCCCACACACAAGGGATGCAATGTTCTGCAGTGAAGACACTTGCTTGCAAATGTACCCAATAGAGTTCAAAAGCATGTGGATGTTACAGCAGAGAGAGATAGTCTGCACGTATGCCTGTGACAAAGTTGAATTTACCTGTTGGAGACAAGGATAGAGGAGGGGTCAGATGAATCAACGCAGGTATAACGCTCGTAGTTATGACTCTGTTTTCCCACTTTAAAACGGTCCACTTCAATACAGGGCCACAGCTAAACTATGGCCACAGCCTATCCGGCCACAGCCGTATGCAATGAGAACTAATATACTCTAACAATGCCTTCTTCCCAATTTCCAATAATTGGAAGAATCTACACCCTCAGTCCCCACCCCCTGCTATACAGAGCAATAAAAGTGGCTTACAAAAACAGTTCTGGCATTCCAGGATACTATATCTCTTTTAGAATAAAAAATACATGCCTCACTACACACAGGCAAGGTACTGTTGTTATTTACACAGATCAGATATTTGGTTGAATTTACCTATAAGACAATCCCACACACAAGGGATGCAATGTTCTGCAGTGAAGACACTTGCTTGCAAATGTACCCAATAGAGTTCAAAAGCATGTGGATGTTACAGCAGAGAGAGATAGTCTGCACGTATGCCTGTGACAAAGTTGAATTTACCTATAAGACAATCCCACACACAAGGGATGCAATGTTCTGCAGTGAAGACACTTGCTTGCAAATGTACCCAATAGAGTTCAAAAGCATGTGGATGTTACAGCAGAGAGAGATAGTCTGCACGTATGCCTGTGACAAAGTTGAATTTACCTGTTGGAGACAAGGATAGAGGAGGGGTCAGATGAATCAACGCAGGTATAACGCTCGTAGTTATGACTCTGTTTTCCCACTTTAAAACGGTCCACTTCAATACAGGGCCACAGCTAAACTATGGCCACAGCCGTATGCAATGAGAACTAATATACTCTAACAATGCCTTCTTCCCAATTTCCAATAATTGGAAGAATCTACACCCTCAGTCCCCACCCCCTGCTATACAGAGCAATAAAAGTGGCTTACAAAAACAGTTCTGGCATTCCAGGATACTATATCTCTTTTAGAATAAAAAATACATGCCTCACTACACACAGGCAAGGTACTGTTGTTATTTACACAGATCAGATATTTGGTTGAATTTACCTATAAGACAATCCCACACACAAGGGATGCAATGTTCTGCAGTGAAGACACTTGCTTGCAAATGTACCCAATAGAGTTCAAAAGCATGTGGATGTTACAGCAGAGAGAGATAGTCTGCACGTATGCCTGTGACAAAGTTGAATTTACCTGTTGGAGACAAGGATAGAGGAGGGGTCAGATGAATCAACGCAGGTATAACGCTCGTAGTTATGACTCTGTTTTCCCACTTTAAAACGGTCCACTTCAATACAGGGCCACAGCTAAACTATGGCCACAGCCGTATGCAATGAGAACTAATATACTCTAACAATGCCTTCTTCCCAATTTCCAATAATTGGAAGAATCTACACCCTCAGTCCCCACCCCCTGCTATACAGAGCAATAAAAGTGGCTTACAAAAACAGTTCTGGCATTCCAGGATACTATATCTCTTTTAGAATAAAAAATACATGCCTCACTACACACAGGCAAGGTACTGTTGTTATTTACACAGATCAGATATTTGGTTGAATTTACCTATAAGACAATCCCACACACAAGGGATGCAATGTTCTGCAGTGAAGACACTTGCTTGCAAATGTACCCAATAGAGTTCAAAAGCATGTGGATGTTACAGCAGAGAGAGATAGTCTGCACGTATGCCTGTGACAAAGTTGAATTTACCTATAAGACAATCCCACACACAAGGGATGCAATGTTCTGCAGTGAAGACACTTGCTTGCAAATGTACCCAATAGAGTTCAAAAGCATGTGGATGTTACAGCAGAGAGAGATAGTCTGCACGTATGCCTGTGACAAAGTTGAATTTACCTGTTGGAGACAAGGATAGAGGAGGGGTCAGATGAATCAACGCAGGTATAACGCTCGTAGTTATGACTCTGTTTTCCCACTTTAAAACGGTCCACTTCAATACAGGGCCACAGCTAAACTATGGCCACAGCCTATCCGGCCACAGCCGTATGCAATGAGAACTAATATACTCTAACAATGCCTTCTTCCCAATTTCCAATAATTGGAAGAATCTACACCCTCAGTCCCCACCCCCTGCTATACAGAGCAATAAAAGTGGCTTACAAAAACAGTTCTGGCATTCCAGGATACTATATCTCTTTTAGAATAAAAAATACATGCCTCACTACACACAGGCAAGGTACTGTTGTTATTTACACAGATCAGATATTTGGTTGAATTTACCTATAAGACAATCCCACACACAAGGGATGCAATGTTCTGCAGTGAAGACACTTGCTTGCAAATGTACCCAATAGAGTTCAAAAGCATGTGGATGTTACAGCAGAGAGAGATAGTCTGCACGTATGCCTGTGACAAAGTTGAATTTACCTATAAGACAATCCCACACACAAGGGATGCAATGTTCTGCAGTGAAGACACTTGCTTGCAAATGTACCCAATAGAGTTCAAAAGCATGTGGATGTTACAGCAGAGAGAGATAGTCTGCACGTATGCCTGTGACAAAGTTGAATTTACCTGTTGGAGACAAGGATAGAGGAGGGGTCAGATGAATCAACGCAGGTATAACGCTCGTAGTTATGACTCTGTTTTCCCACTTTAAAACGGTCCACTTCAATACAGGGCCACAGCTAAACTATGGCCACAGCCGTATGCAATGAGAACTAATATACTCTAACAATGCCTTCTTCCCAATTTCCAATAATTGGAAGAATCTACACCCTCAGTCCCCACCCCCTGCTATACAGAGCAATAAAAGTGGCTTACAAAAACAGTTCTGGCATTCCAGGATACTATATCTCTTTTAGAATAAAAAATACATGCCTCACTACACACAGGCAAGGTACTGTTGTTATTTACACAGATCAGATATTTGGTTGAATTTACCTATAAGACAATCCCACACACAAGGGATGCAATGTTCTGCAGTGAAGACACTTGCTTGCAAATGTACCCAATAGAGTTCAAAAGCATGTGGATGTTACAGCAGAGAGAGATAGTCTGCACGTATGCCTGTGACAAAGTTGAATTTACCTATAAGACAATCCCACACACAAGGGATGCAATGTTCTGCAGTGAAGACACTTGCTTGCAAATGTACCCAATAGAGTTCAAAAGCATGTGGATGTTACAGCAGAGAGAGATAGTCTGCACGTATGCCTGTGACAAAGTTGAATTTACCTGTTGGAGACAAGGATAGAGGAGGGGTCAGATGAATCAACGCAGGTATAACGCTCGTAGTTATGACTCTGTTTTCCCACTTTAAAACGGTCCACTTCAATACAGGGCCACAGCTAAACTATGGCCACAGCCTATCCGGCCACAGCCGTATGCAATGAGAACTAATATACTCTAACAATGCCTTCTTCCCAATTTCCAATAATTGGAAGAATCTACACCCTCAGTCCCCACCCCCTGCTATACAGAGCAATAAAAGTGGCTTACAAAAACAGTTCTGGCATTCCAGGATACTATATCTCTTTTAGAATAAAAAATACATGCCTCACTACACACAGGCAAGGTACTGTTGTTATTTACACAGATCAGATATTTGGTTGAATTTACCTATAAGACAATCCCACACACAAGGGATGCAATGTTCTGCAGTGAAGACACTTGCTTGCAAATGTACCCAATAGAGTTCAAAAGCATGTGGATGTTACAGCAGAGAGAGATAGTCTGCACGTATGCCTGTGACAAAGTTGAATTTACCTATAAGACAATCCCACACACAAGGGATGCAATGTTCTGCAGTGAAGACACTTGCTTGCAAATGTACCCAATAGAGTTCAAAAGCATGTGGATGTTACAGCAGAGAGAGATAGTCTGCACGTATGCCTGTGACAAAGTTGAATTTACCTGTTGGAGACAAGGATAGAGGAGGGGTCAGATGAATCAACGCAGGTATAACGCTCGTAGTTATGACTCTGTTTTCCCACTTTAAAACGGTCCACTTCAATACAGGGCCACAGCTAAACTATGGCCACAGCCTATCCGGCCACAGCCGTATGCAATGAGAACTAATATACTCTAACAATGCCTTCTTCCCAATTTCCAATAATTGGAAGAATCTACACCCTCAGTCCCCACCCCCTGCTATACAGAGCAATAAAAGTGGCTTACAAAAACAGTTCTGGCATTCCAGGATACTATATCTCTTTTAGAATAAAAAATACATGCCTCACTACACACAGGCAAGGTACTGTTGTTATTTACACAGATCAGATATTTGGTTGAATTTACCTATAAGACAATCCCACACACAAGGGATGCAATGTTCTGCAGTGAAGACACTTGCTTGCAAATGTACCCAATAGAGTTCAAAAGCATGTGGATGTTACAGCAGAGAGAGATAGTCTGCACGTATGCCTGTGACAAAGTTGAATTTACCTGTTGGAGACAAGGATAGAGGAGGGGTCAGATGAATCAACGCAGGTATAACGCTCGTAGTTATGACTCTGTTTTCCCACTTTAAAACGGTCCACTTCAATACAGGGCCACAGCTAAACTATGGCCACAGCCGTATGCAATGAGAACTAATATACTCTAACAATGCCTTCTTCCCAATTTCCAATAATTGGAAGAATCTACACCCTCAGTCCCCACCCCCTGCTATACAGAGCAATAAAAGTGGCTTACAAAAACAGTTCTGGCATTCCAGGATACTATATCTCTTTTAGAATAAAAAATACATGCCTCACTACACACAGGCAAGGTACTGTTGTTATTTACACAGATCAGATATTTGGTTGAATTTACCTATAAGACAATCCCACACACAAGGGATGCAATGTTCTGCAGTGAAGACACTTGCTTGCAAATGTACCCAATAGAGTTCAAAAGCATGTGGATGTTACAGCAGAGAGAGATAGTCTGCACGTATGCCTGTGACAAAGTTGAATTTACCTATAAGACAATCCCACACACAAGGGATGCAATGTTCTGCAGTGAAGACACTTGCTTGCAAATGTACCCAATAGAGTTCAAAAGCATGTGGATGTTACAGCAGAGAGAGATAGTCTGCACGTATGCCTGTGACAAAGTTGAATTTACCTGTTGGAGACAAGGATAGAGGAGGGGTCAGATGAATCAACGCAGGTATAACGCTCGTAGTTATGACTCTGTTTTCCCACTTTAAAACGGTCCACTTCAATACAGGGCCACAGCTAAACTATGGCCACAGCCTATCCGGCCACAGCCGTATGCAATGAGAACTAATATACTCTAACAATGCCTTCTTCCCAATTTCCAATAATTGGAAGAATCTACACCCTCAGTCCCCACCCCCTGCTATACAGAGCAATAAAAGTGGCTTACAAAAACAGTTCTGGCATTCCAGGATACTATATCTCTTTTAGAATAAAAAATACATGCCTCACTACACACAGGCAAGGTACTGTTGTTATTTACACAGATCAGATATTTGGTTGAATTTACCTATAAGACAATCCCACACACAAGGGATGCAATGTTCTGCAGTGAAGACACTTGCTTGCAAATGTACCCAATAGAGTTCAAAAGCATGTGGATGTTACAGCAGAGAGAGATAGTCTGCACGTATGCCTGTGACAAAGTTGAATTTACCTATAAGACAATCCCACACACAAGGGATGCAATGTTCTGCAGTGAAGACACTTGCTTGCAAATGTACCCAATAGAGTTCAAAAGCATGTGGATGTTACAGCAGAGAGAGATAGTCTGCACGTATGCCTGTGACAAAGTTGAATTTACCTGTTGGAGACAAGGATAGAGGAGGGGTCAGATGAATCAACGCAGGTATAACGCTCGTAGTTATGACTCTGTTTTCCCACTTTAAAACGGTCCACTTCAATACAGGGCCACAGCTAAACTATGGCCACAGCCTATCCGGCCACAGCCGTATGCAATGAGAACTAATATACTCTAACAATGCCTTCTTCCCAATTTCCAATAATTGGAAGAATCTACACCCTCAGTCCCCACCCCCTGCTATACAGAGCAATAAAAGTGGCTTACAAAAACAGTTCTGGCATTCCAGGATACTATATCTCTTTTAGAATAAAAAATACATGCCTCACTACACACAGGCAAGGTACTGTTGTTATTTACACAGATCAGATATTTGGTTGAATTTACCTATAAGACAATCCCACACACAAGGGATGCAATGTTCTGCAGTGAAGACACTTGCTTGCAAATGTACCCAATAGAGTTCAAAAGCATGTGGATGTTACAGCAGAGAGAGATAGTCTGCACGTATGCCTGTGACAAAGTTGAATTTACCTATAAGACAATCCCACACACAAGGGATGCAATGTTCTGCAGTGAAGACACTTGCTTGCAAATGTACCCAATAGAGTTCAAAAGCATGTGGATGTTACAGCAGAGAGAGATAGTCTGCACGTATGCCTGTGACAAAGTTGAATTTACCTGTTGGAGACAAGGATAGAGGAGGGGTCAGATGAATCAACGCAGGTATAACGCTCGTAGTTATGACTCTGTTTTCCCACTTTAAAACGGTCCACTTCAATACAGGGCCACAGCTAAACTATGGCCACAGCCTATCCGGCCACAGCCGTATGCAATGAGAACTAATATACTCTAACAATGCCTTCTTCCCAATTTCCAATAATTGGAAGAATCTACACCCTCAGTCCCCACCCCCTGCTATACAGAGCAATAAAAGTGGCTTACAAAAACAGTTCTGGCATTCCAGGATACTATATCTCTTTTAGAATAAAAAATACATGCCTCACTACACACAGGCAAGGTACTGTTGTTATTTACACAGATCAGATATTTGGTTGAATTTACCTATAAGACAATCCCACACACAAGGGATGCAATGTTCTGCAGTGAAGACACTTGCTTGCAAATGTACCCAATAGAGTTCAAAAGCATGTGGATGTTACAGCAGAGAGAGATAGTCTGCACGTATGCCTGTGACAAAGTTGAATTTACCTATAAGACAATCCCACACACAAGGGATGCAATGTTCTGCAGTGAAGACACTTGCTTGCAAATGTACCCAATAGAGTTCAAAAGCATGTGGATGTTACAGCAGAGAGAGATAGTCTGCACGTATGCCTGTGACAAAGTTGAATTTACCTGTTGGAGACAAGGATAGAGGAGGGGTCAGATGAATCAACGCAGGTATAACGCTCGTAGTTATGACTCTGTTTTCCCACTTTAAAACGGTCCACTTCAATACAGGGCCACAGCTAAACTATGGCCACAGCCGTATGCAATGAGAACTAATATACTCTAACAATGCCTTCTTCCCAATTTCCAATAATTGGAAGAATCTACACCCTCAGTCCCCACCCCCTGCTATACAGAGCAATAAAAGTGGCTTACAAAAACAGTTCTGGCATTCCAGGATACTATATCTCTTTTAGAATAAAAAATACATGCCTCACTACACACAGGCAAGGTACTGTTGTTATTTACACAGATCAGATATTTGGTTGAATTTACCTATAAGACAATCCCACACACAAGGGATGCAATGTTCTGCAGTGAAGACACTTGCTTGCAAATGTACCCAATAGAGTTCAAAAGCATGTGGATGTTACAGCAGAGAGAGATAGTCTGCACGTATGCCTGTGACAAAGTTGAATTTACCTATAAGACAATCCCACACACAAGGGATGCAATGTTCTGCAGTGAAGACACTTGCTTGCAAATGTACCCAATAGAGTTCAAAAGCATGTGGATGTTACAGCAGAGAGAGATAGTCTGCACGTATGCCTGTGACAAAGTTGAATTTACCTGTTGGAGACAAGGATAGAGGAGGGGTCAGATGAATCAACGCAGGTATAACGCTCGTAGTTATGACTCTGTTTTCCCACTTTAAAACGGTCCACTTCAATACAGGGCCACAGCTAAACTATGGCCACAGCCTATCCGGCCACAGCCGTATGCAATGAGAACTAATATACTCTAACAATGCCTTCTTCCCAATTTCCAATAATTGGAAGAATCTACACCCTCAGTCCCCACCCCCTGCTATACAGAGCAATAAAAGTGGCTTACAAAAACAGTTCTGGCATTCCAGGATACTATATCTCTTTTAGAATAAAAAATACATGCCTCACTACACACAGGCAAGGTACTGTTGTTATTTACACAGATCAGATATTTGGTTGAATTTACCTATAAGACAATCCCACACACAAGGGATGCAATGTTCTGCAGTGAAGACACTTGCTTGCAAATGTACCCAATAGAGTTCAAAAGCATGTGGATGTTACAGCAGAGAGAGATAGTCTGCACGTATGCCTGTGACAAAGTTGAATTTACCTGTTGGAGACAAGGATAGAGGAGGGGTCAGATGAATCAACGCAGGTATAACGCTCGTAGTTATGACTCTGTTTTCCCACTTTAAAACGGTCCACTTCAATACAGGGCCACAGCTAAACTATGGCCACAGCCGTATGCAATGAGAACTAATATACTCTAACAATGCCTTCTTCCCAATTTCCAATAATTGGAAGAATCTACACCCTCAGTCCCCACCCCCTGCTATACAGAGCAATAAAAGTGGCTTACAAAAACAGTTCTGGCATTCCAGGATACTATATCTCTTTTAGAATAAAAAATACATGCCTCACTACACACAGGCAAGGTACTGTTGTTATTTACACAGATCAGATATTTGGTTGAATTTACCTATAAGACAATCCCACACACAAGGGATGCAATGTTCTGCAGTGAAGACACTTGCTTGCAAATGTACCCAATAGAGTTCAAAAGCATGTGGATGTTACAGCAGAGAGAGATAGTCTGCACGTATGCCTGTGACAAAGTTGAATTTACCTATAAGACAATCCCACACACAAGGGATGCAATGTTCTGCAGTGAAGACACTTGCTTGCAAATGTACCCAATAGAGTTCAAAAGCATGTGGATGTTACAGCAGAGAGAGATAGTCTGCACGTATGCCTGTGACAAAGTTGAATTTACCTGTTGGAGACAAGGATAGAGGAGGGGTCAGATGAATCAACGCAGGTATAACGCTCGTAGTTATGACTCTGTTTTCCCACTTTAAAACGGTCCACTTCAATACAGGGCCACAGCTAAACTATGGCCACAGCCGTATGCAATGAGAACTAATATACTCTAACAATGCCTTCTTCCCAATTTCCAATAATTGGAAGAATCTACACCCTCAGTCCCCACCCCCTGCTATACAGAGCAATAAAAGTGGCTTACAAAAACAGTTCTGGCATTCCAGGATACTATATCTCTTTTAGAATAAAAAATACATGCCTCACTACACACAGGCAAGGTACTGTTGTTATTTACACAGATCAGATATTTGGTTGAATTTACCTATAAGACAATCCCACACACAAGGGATGCAATGTTCTGCAGTGAAGACACTTGCTTGCAAATGTACCCAATAGAGTTCAAAAGCATGTGGATGTTACAGCAGAGAGAGATAGTCTGCACGTATGCCTGTGACAAAGTTGAATTTACCTATAAGACAATCCCACACACAAGGGATGCAATGTTCTGCAGTGAAGACACTTGCTTGCAAATGTACCCAATAGAGTTCAAAAGCATGTGGATGTTACAGCAGAGAGAGATAGTCTGCACGTATGCCTGTGACAAAGTTGAATTTACCTGTTGGAGACAAGGATAGAGGAGGGGTCAGATGAATCAACGCAGGTATAACGCTCGTAGTTATGACTCTGTTTTCCCACTTTAAAACGGTCCACTTCAATACAGGGCCACAGCTAAACTATGGCCACAGCCTATCCGGCCACAGCCGTATGCAATGAGAACTAATATACTCTAACAATGCCTTCTTCCCAATTTCCAATAATTGGAAGAATCTACACCCTCAGTCCCCACCCCCTGCTATACAGAGCAATAAAAGTGGCTTACAAAAACAGTTCTGGCATTCCAGGATACTATATCTCTTTTAGAATAAAAAATACATGCCTCACTACACACAGGCAAGGTACTGTTGTTATTTACACAGATCAGATATTTGGTTGAATTTACCTATAAGACAATCCCACACACAAGGGATGCAATGTTCTGCAGTGAAGACACTTGCTTGCAAATGTACCCAATAGAGTTCAAAAGCATGTGGATGTTACAGCAGAGAGAGATAGTCTGCACGTATGCCTGTGACAAAGTTGAATTTACCTATAAGACAATCCCACACACAAGGGATGCAATGTTCTGCAGTGAAGACACTTGCTTGCAAATGTACCCAATAGAGTTCAAAAGCATGTGGATGTTACAGCAGAGAGAGATAGTCTGCACGTATGCCTGTGACAAAGTTGAATTTACCTGTTGGAGACAAGGATAGAGGAGGGGTCAGATGAATCAACGCAGGTATAACGCTCGTAGTTATGACTCTGTTTTCCCACTTTAAAACGGTCCACTTCAATACAGGGCCACAGCTAAACTATGGCCACAGCCTATCCGGCCACAGCCGTATGCAATGAGAACTAATATACTCTAACAATGCCTTCTTCCCAATTTCCAATAATTGGAAGAATCTACACCCTCAGTCCCCACCCCCTGCTATACAGAGCAATAAAAGTGGCTTACAAAAACAGTTCTGGCATTCCAGGATACTATATCTCTTTTAGAATAAAAAATACATGCCTCACTACACACAGGCAAGGTACTGTTGTTATTTACACAGATCAGATATTTGGTTGAATTTACCTATAAGACAATCCCACACACAAGGGATGCAATGTTCTGCAGTGAAGACACTTGCTTGCAAATGTACCCAATAGAGTTCAAAAGCATGTGGATGTTACAGCAGAGAGAGATAGTCTGCACGTATGCCTGTGACAAAGTTGAATTTACCTGTTGGAGACAAGGATAGAGGAGGGGTCAGATGAATCAACGCAGGTATAACGCTCGTAGTTATGACTCTGTTTTCCCACTTTAAAACGGTCCACTTCAATACAGGGCCACAGCTAAACTATGGCCACAGCCGTATGCAATGAGAACTAATATACTCTAACAATGCCTTCTTCCCAATTTCCAATAATTGGAAGAATCTACACCCTCAGTCCCCACCCCCTGCTATACAGAGCAATAAAAGTGGCTTACAAAAACAGTTCTGGCATTCCAGGATACTATATCTCTTTTAGAATAAAAAATACATGCCTCACTACACACAGGCAAGGTACTGTTGTTATTTACACAGATCAGATATTTGGTTGAATTTACCTATAAGACAATCCCACACACAAGGGATGCAATGTTCTGCAGTGAAGACACTTGCTTGCAAATGTA
This sequence comes from Crinia signifera, assembly GCF_055691185.1. Taxonomy (NCBI): domain Eukaryota; kingdom Metazoa; phylum Chordata; class Amphibia; order Anura; family Myobatrachidae; genus Crinia; species Crinia signifera. The sequence continues at coordinate 4,670,341 of NC_139218.1, forward strand.
CCCAATAGAGTTCAAAAGCATGTGGATGTTACAGCAGAGAGAGATAGTCTGCACGTATGCCTGTGACAAAGTTGAATTTACCTATAAGACAATCCCACACACAAGGGATGCAATGTTCTGCAGTGAAGACACTTGCTTGCAAATGTACCCAATAGAGTTCAAAAGCATGTGGATGTTACAGCAGAGAGAGATAGTCTGCACGTATGCCTGTGACAAAGTTGAATTTACCTGTTGGAGACAAGGATAGAGGAGGGGTCAGATGAATCAACGCAGGTATAACGCTCGTAGTTATGACTCTGTTTTCCCACTTTAAAACGGTCCACTTCAATACAGGGCCACAGCTAAACTATGGCCACAGCCTATCCGGCCACAGCCGTATGCAATGAGAACTAATATACTCTAACAATGCCTTCTTCCCAATTTCCAATAATTGGAAGAATCTACACCCTCAGTCCCCACCCCCTGCTATACAGAGCAATAAAAGTGGCTTACAAAAACAGTTCTGGCATTCCAGGATACTATATCTCTTTTAGAATAAAAAATACATGCCTCACTACACACAGGCAAGGTACTGTTGTTATTTACACAGATCAGATATTTGGTTGAATTTACCTATAAGACAATCCCACACACAAGGGATGCAATGTTCTGCAGTGAAGACACTTGCTTGCAAATGTACCCAATAGAGTTCAAAAGCATGTGGATGTTACAGCAGAGAGAGATAGTCTGCACGTATGCCTGTGACAAAGTTGAATTTACCTATAAGACAATCCCACACACAAGGGATGCAATGTTCTGCAGTGAAGACACTTGCTTGCAAATGTACCCAATAGAGTTCAAAAGCATGTGGATGTTACAGCAGAGAGAGATAGTCTGCACGTATGCCTGTGACAAAGTTGAATTTACCTGTTGGAGACAAGGATAGAGGAGGGGTCAGATGAATCAACGCAGGTATAACGCTCGTAGTTATGACTCTGTTTTCCCACTTTAAAACGGTCCACTTCAATACAGGGCCACAGCTAAACTATGGCCACAGCCTATCCGGCCACAGCCGTATGCAATGAGAACTAATATACTCTAACAATGCCTTCTTCCCAATTTCCAATAATTGGAAGAATCTACACCCTCAGTCCCCACCCCCTGCTATACAGAGCAATAAAAGTGGCTTACAAAAACAGTTCTGGCATTCCAGGATACTATATCTCTTTTAGAATAAAAAATACATGCCTCACTACACACAGGCAAGGTACTGTTGTTATTTACACAGATCAGATATTTGGTTGAATTTACCTATAAGACAATCCCACACACAAGGGATGCAATGTTCTGCAGTGAAGACACTTGCTTGCAAATGTACCCAATAGAGTTCAAAAGCATGTGGATGTTACAGCAGAGAGAGATAGTCTGCACGTATGCCTGTGACAAAGTTGAATTTACCTATAAGACAATCCCACACACAAGGGATGCAATGTTCTGCAGTGAAGACACTTGCTTGCAAATGTACCCAATAGAGTTCAAAAGCATGTGGATGTTACAGCAGAGAGAGATAGTCTGCACGTATGCCTGTGACAAAGTTGAATTTACCTGTTGGAGACAAGGATAGAGGAGGGGTCAGATGAATCAACGCAGGTATAACGCTCGTAGTTATGACTCTGTTTTCCCACTTTAAAACGGTCCACTTCAATACAGGGCCACAGCTAAACTATGGCCACAGCCTATCCGGCCACAGCCGTATGCAATGAGAACTAATATACTCTAACAATGCCTTCTTCCCAATTTCCAATAATTGGAAGAATCTACACCCTCAGTCCCCACCCCCTGCTATACAGAGCAATAAAAGTGGCTTACAAAAACAGTTCTGGCATTCCAGGATACTATATCTCTTTTAGAATAAAAAATACATGCCTCACTACACACAGGCAAGGTACTGTTGTTATTTACACAGATCAGATATTTGGTTGAATTTACCTATAAGACAATCCCACACACAAGGGATGCAATGTTCTGCAGTGAAGACACTTGCTTGCAAATGTACCCAATAGAGTTCAAAAGCATGTGGATGTTACAGCAGAGAGAGATAGTCTGCACGTATGCCTGTGACAAAGTTGAATTTACCTATAAGACAATCCCACACACAAGGGATGCAATGTTCTGCAGTGAAGACACTTGCTTGCAAATGTACCCAATAGAGTTCAAAAGCATGTGGATGTTACAGCAGAGAGAGATAGTCTGCACGTATGCCTGTGACAAAGTTGAATTTACCTGTTGGAGACAAGGATAGAGGAGGGGTCAGATGAATCAACGCAGGTATAACGCTCGTAGTTATGACTCTGTTTTCCCACTTTAAAACGGTCCACTTCAATACAGGGCCACAGCTAAACTATGGCCACAGCCGTATGCAATGAGAACTAATATACTCTAACAATGCCTTCTTCCCAATTTCCAATAATTGGAAGAATCTACACCCTCAGTCCCCACCCCCTGCTATACAGAGCAATAAAAGTGGCTTACAAAAACAGTTCTGGCATTCCAGGATACTATATCTCTTTTAGAATAAAAAATACATGCCTCACTACACACAGGCAAGGTACTGTTGTTATTTACACAGATCAGATATTTGGTTGAATTTACCTATAAGACAATCCCACACACAAGGGATGCAATGTTCTGCAGTGAAGACACTTGCTTGCAAATGTACCCAATAGAGTTCAAAAGCATGTGGATGTTACAGCAGAGAGAGATAGTCTGCACGTATGCCTGTGACAAAGTTGAATTTACCTATAAGACAATCCCACACACAAGGGATGCAATGTTCTGCAGTGAAGACACTTGCGTGCAAATGTACCCAATAGAGTTCAAAAGCATGTGGATGTTACAGCAGAGAGAGATAGTCTGCACGTATGCCTGTGACAAAGTTGAATTTACCTGTTGGAGACAAGGATAGAGGAGGGGTCAGATGAATCAACGCAGGTATAACGCTCGTAGTTATGACTCTGTTTTCCCACTTTAAAACGGTCCACTTCAATACAGGGCCACAGCTAAACTATGGCCACAGCCTATCCGGCCACAGCCGTATGCAATGAGAACTAATATACTCTAACAATGCCTTCTTCCCAATTTCCAATAATTGGAAGAATCTACACCCTCAGTCCCCACCCCCTGCTATACAGAGCAATAAAAGTGGCTTACAAAAACAGTTCTGGCATTCCAGGATACTATATCTCTTTTAGAATAAAAAATACATGCCTCACTACACACAGGCAAGGTACTGTTGTTATTTACACAGATCAGATATTTGGTTGAATTTACCTATAAGACAATCCCACACACAAGGGATGCAATGTTCTGCAGTGAAGACACTTGCTTGCAAATGTACCCAATAGAGTTCAAAAGCATGTGGATGTTACAGCAGAGAGAGATAGTCTGCACGTATGCCTGTGACAAAGTTGAATTTACCTGTTGGAGACAAGGATAGAGGAGGGGTCAGATGAATCAACGCAGGTATAACGCTCGTAGTTATGACTCTGTTTTCCCACTTTAAAACGGTCCACTTCAATACAGGGCCACAGCTAAACTATGGCCACAGCCGTATGCAATGAGAACTAATATACTCTAACAATGCCTTCTTCCCAATTTCCAATAATTGGAAGAATCTACACCCTCAGTCCCCACCCCCTGCTATACAGAGCAATAAAAGTGGCTTACAAAAACAGTTCTGGCATTCCAGGATACTATATCTCTTTTAGAATAAAAAATACATGCCTCACTACACACAGGCAAGGTACTGTTGTTATTTACACAGATCAGATATTTGGTTGAATTTACCTATAAGACAATCCCACACACAAGGGATGCAATGTTCTGCAGTGAAGACACTTGCTTGCAAATGTACCCAATAGAGTTCAAAAGCATGTGGATGTTACAGCAGAGAGAGATAGTCTGCACGTATGCCTGTGACAAAGTTGAATTTACCTATAAGACAATCCCACACACAAGGGATGCAATGTTCTGCAGTGAAGACACTTGCTTGCAAATGTACCCAATAGAGTTCAAAAGCATGTGGATGTTACAGCAGAGAGAGATAGTCTGCACGTATGCCTGTGACAAAGTTGAATTTACCTGTTGGAGACAAGGATAGAGGAGGGGTCAGATGAATCAACGCAGGTATAACGCTCGTAGTTATGACTCTGTTTTCCCACTTTAAAACGGTCCACTTCAATACAGGGCCACAGCTAAACTATGGCCACAGCCTATCCGGCCACAGCCGTATGCAATGAGAACTAATATACTCTAACAATGCCTTCTTCCCAATTTCCAATAATTGGAAGAATCTACACCCTCAGTCCCCACCCCCTGCTATACAGAGCAATAAAAGTGGCTTACAAAAACAGTTCTGGCATTCCAGGATACTATATCTCTTTTAGAATAAAAAATACATGCCTCACTACACACAGGCAAGGTACTGTTGTTATTTACACAGATCAGATATTTGGTTGAATTTACCTATAAGACAATCCCACACACAAGGGATGCAATGTTCTGCAGTGAAGACACTTGCTTGCAAATGTACCCAATAGAGTTCAAAAGCATGTGGATGTTACAGCAGAGAGAGATAGTCTGCACGTATGCCTGTGACAAAGTTGAATTTACCTATAAGACAATCCCACACACAAGGGATGCAATGTTCTGCAGTGAAGACACTTGCTTGCAAATGTACCCAATAGAGTTCAAAAGCATGTGGATGTTACAGCAGAGAGAGATAGTCTGCACGTATGCCTGTGACAAAGTTGAATTTACCTGTTGGAGACAAGGATAGAGGAGGGGTCAGATGAATCAACGCAGGTATAACGCTCGTAGTTATGACTCTGTTTTCCCACTTTAAAACGGTCCACTTCAATACAGGGCCACAGCTAAACTATGGCCACAGCCTATCCGGCCACAGCCGTATGCAATGAGAACTAATATACTCTAACAATGCCTTCTTCCCAATTTCCAATAATTGGAAGAATCTACACCCTCAGTCCCCACCCCCTGCTATACAGAGCAATAAAAGTGGCTTACAAAAACAGTTCTGGCATTCCAGGATACTATATCTCTTTTAGAATAAAAAATACATGCCTCACTACACACAGGCAAGGTACTGTTGTTATTTACACAGATCAGATATTTGGTTGAATTTACCTATAAGACAATCCCACACACAAGGGATGCAATGTTCTGCAGTGAAGACACTTGCTTGCAAATGTACCCAATAGAGTTCAAAAGCATGTGGATGTTACAGCAGAGAGAGATAGTCTGCACGTATGCCTGTGACAAAGTTGAATTTACCTATAAGACAATCCCACACACAAGGGATGCAATGTTCTGCAGTGAAGACACTTGCTTGCAAATGTACCCAATAGAGTTCAAAAGCATGTGGATGTTACAGCAGAGAGAGATAGTCTGCACGTATGCCTGTGACAAAGTTGAATTTACCTGTTGGAGACAAGGATAGAGGAGGGGTCAGATGAATCAACGCAGGTATAACGCTCGTAGTTATGACTCTGTTTTCCCACTTTAAAACGGTCCACTTCAATACAGGGCCACAGCTAAACTATGGCCACAGCCGTATGCAATGAGAACTAATATACTCTAACAATGCCTTCTTCCCAATTTCCAATAATTGGAAGAATCTACACCCTCAGTCCCCACCCCCTGCTATACAGAGCAATAAAAGTGGCTTACAAAAACAGTTCTGGCATTCCAGGATACTATATCTCTTTTAGAATAAAAAATACATGCCTCACTACACACAGGCAAGGTACTGTTGTTATTTACACAGATCAGATATTTGGTTGAATTTACCTATAAGACAATCCCACACACAAGGGATGCAATGTTCTGCAGTGAAGACACTTGCTTGCAAATGTACCCAATAGAGTTCAAAAGCATGTGGATGTTACAGCAGAGAGAGATAGTCTGCACGTATGCCTGTGACAAAGTTGAATTTACCTATAAGACAATCCCACACACAAGGGATGCAATGTTCTGCAGTGAAGACACTTGCTTGCAAATGTACCCAATAGAGTTCAAAAGCATGTGGATGTTACAGCAGAGAGAGATAGTCTGCACGTATGCCTGTGACAAAGTTGAATTTACCTGTTGGAGACAAGGATAGAGGAGGGGTCAGATGAATCAACGCAGGTATAACGCTCGTAGTTATGACTCTGTTTTCCCACTTTAAAACGGTCCACTTCAATACAGGGCCACAGCTAAACTATGGCCACAGCCTATCCGGCCACAGCCGTATGCAATGAGAACTAATATACTCTAACAATGCCTTCTTCCCAATTTCCAATAATTGGAAGAATCTACACCCTCAGTCCCCACCCCCTGCTATACAGAGCAATAAAAGTGGCTTACAAAAACAGTTCTGGCATTCCAGGATACTATATCTCTTTTAGAATAAAAAATACATGCCTCACTACACACAGGCAAGGTACTGTTGTTATTTACACAGATCAGATATTTGGTTGAATTTACCTATAAGACAATCCCACACACAAGGGATGCAATGTTCTGCAGTGAAGACACTTGCTTGCAAATGTACCCAATAGAGTTCAAAAGCATGTGGATGTTACAGCAGAGAGAGATAGTCTGCACGTATGCCTGTGACAAAGTTGAATTTACCTATAAGACAATCCCACACACAAGGGATGCAATGTTCTGCAGTGAAGACACTTGCTTGCAAATGTACCCAATAGAGTTCAAAAGCATGTGGATGTTACAGCAGAGAGAGATAGTCTGCACGTATGCCTGTGACAAAGTTGAATTTACCTGTTGGAGACAAGGATAGAGGAGGGGTCAGATGAATCAACGCAGGTATAACGCTCGTAGTTATGACTCTGTTTTCCCACTTTAAAACGGTCCACTTCAATACAGGGCCACAGCTAAACTATGGCCACAGCCTATCCGGCCACAGCCGTATGCAATGAGAACTAATATACTCTAACAATGCCTTCTTCCCAATTTCCAATAATTGGAAGAATCTACACCCTCAGTCCCCACCCCCTGCTATACAGAGCAATAAAAGTGGCTTACAAAAACAGTTCTGGCATTCCAGGATACTATATCTCTTTTAGAATAAAAAATACATGCCTCACTACACACAGGCAAGGTACTGTTGTTATTTACACAGATCAGATATTTGGTTGAATTTACCTATAAGACAATCCCACACACAAGGGATGCAATGTTCTGCAGTGAAGACACTTGCTTGCAAATGTACCCAATAGAGTTCAAAAGCATGTGGATGTTACAGCAGAGAGAGATAGTCTGCACGTATGCCTGTGACAAAGTTGAATTTACCTATAAGACAATCCCACACACAAGGGATGCAATGTTCTGCAGTGAAGACACTTGCTTGCAAATGTACCCAATAGAGTTCAAAAGCATGTGGATGTTACAGCAGAGAGAGATAGTCTGCACGTATGCCTGTGACAAAGTTGAATTTACCTGTTGGAGACAAGGATAGAGGAGGGGTCAGATGAATCAACGCAGGTATAACGCTCGTAGTTATGACTCTGTTTTCCCACTTTAAAACGGTCCACTTCAATACAGGGCCACAGCTAAACTATGGCCACAGCCGTATGCAATGAGAACTAATATACTCTAACAATGCCTTCTTCCCAATTTCCAATAATTGGAAGAATCTACACCCTCAGTCCCCACCCCCTGCTATACAGAGCAATAAAAGTGGCTTACAAAAACAGTTCTGGCATTCCAGGATACTATATCTCTTTTAGAATAAAAAATACATGCCTCACTACACACAGGCAAGGTACTGTTGTTATTTACACAGATCAGATATTTGGTTGAATTTACCTATAAGACAATCCCACACACAAGGGATGCAATGTTCTGCAGTGAAGACACTTGCTTGCAAATGTACCCAATAGAGTTCAAAAGCATGTGGATGTTACAGCAGAGAGAGATAGTCTGCACGTATGCCTGTGACAAAGTTGAATTTACCTATAAGACAATCCCACACACAAGGGATGCAATGTTCTGCAGTGAAGACACTTGCTTGCAAATGTACCCAATAGAGTTCAAAAGCATGTGGATGTTACAGCAGAGAGAGATAGTCTGCACGTATGCCTGTGACAAAGTTGAATTTACCTGTTGGAGACAAGGATAGAGGAGGGGTCAGATGAATCAACGCAGGTATAACGCTCGTAGTTATGACTCTGTTTTCCCACTTTAAAACGGTCCACTTCAATACAGGGCCACAGCTAAACTATGGCCACAGCCGTATGCAATGAGAACTAATATACTCTAACAATGCCTTCTTCCCAATTTCCAATAATTGGAAGAATCTACACCCTCAGTCCCCACCCCCTGCTATACAGAGCAATAAAAGTGGCTTACAAAAACAGTTCTGGCATTCCAGGATACTATATCTCTTTTAGAATAAAAAATACATGCCTCACTACACACAGGCAAGGTACTGTTGTTATTTACACAGATCAGATATTTGGTTGAATTTACCTATAAGACAATCCCACACACAAGGGATGCAATGTTCTGCAGTGAAGACACTTGCTTGCAAATGTACCCAATAGAGTTCAAAAGCATGTGGATGTTACAGCAGAGAGAGATAGTCTGCACGTATGCCTGTGACAAAGTTGAATTTACCTATAAGACAATCCCACACACAAGGGATGCAATGTTCTGCAGTGAAGACACTTGCTTGCAAATGTACCCAATAGAGTTCAAAAGCATGTGGATGTTACAGCAGAGAGAGATAGTCTGCACGTATGCCTGTGACAAAGTTGAATTTACCTGTTGGAGACAAGGATAGAGGAGGGGTCAGATGAATCAACGCAGGTATAACGCTCGTAGTTATGACTCTGTTTTCCCACTTTAAAACGGTCCACTTCAATACAGGGCCACAGCTAAACTATGGCCACAGCCTATCCGGCCACAGCCGTATGCAATGAGAACTAATATACTCTAACAATGCCTTCTTCCCAATTTCCAATAATTGGAAGAATCTACACCCTCAGTCCCCACCCCCTGCTATACAGAGCAATAAAAGTGGCTTACAAAAACAGTTCTGGCATTCCAGGATACTATATCTCTTTTAGAATAAAAAATACATGCCTCACTACACACAGGCAAGGTACTGTTGTTATTTACACAGATCAGATATTTGGTTGAATTTACCTATAAGACAATCCCACACACAAGGGATGCAATGTTCTGCAGTGAAGACACTTGCTTGCAAATGTACCCAATAGAGTTCAAAAGCATGTGGATGTTACAGCAGAGAGAGATAGTCTGCACGTATGCCTGTGACAAAGTTGAATTTACCTATAAGACAATCCCACACACAAGGGATGCAATGTTCTGCAGTGAAGACACTTGCTTGCAAATGTACCCAATAGAGTTCAAAAGCATGTGGATGTTACAGCAGAGAGAGATAGTCTGCACGTATGCCTGTGACAAAGTTGAATTTACCTGTTGGAGACAAGGATAGAGGAGGGGTCAGATGAATCAACGCAGGTATAACGCTCGTAGTTATGACTCTGTTTTCCCACTTTAAAACGGTCCACTTCAATACAGGGCCACAGCTAAACTATGGCCACAGCCTATCCGGCCACAGCCGTATGCAATGAGAACTAATATACTCTAACAATGCCTTCTTCCCAATTTCCAATAATTGGAAAAATCTACACCCTCAGTCCCCACCCCCTGCTATACAGAGCAATAAAAGTGGCTTACAAAAACAGTTCTGGCATTCCAGGATACTATATCTCTTTTAGAATAAAAAATAAATGCCTCACTACACACAGGCAAGGTACTGTTGTTATTTACACAGATCAGATATTTGGTTGAATTTACCTATAAGACAATCCCACACACAAGGGATGCAATGTTCTGCAGTGAAGACACTTGCTTGCAAATGTACCCAATAGAGTTCAAAAGCATGTGGATGTTACAGCAGAGAGAGATAGTCTGCACGTATGCCTGTGACAAAGTTGAATTTACCTATAAGACAATCCCACACACAAGGGATGCAATGTTCTGCAGTGAAGACACTTGCTTGCAAATGTACCCAATAGAGTTCAAAAGCATGTGGATGTTACAGCAGAGAGAGATAGTCTGCACGTATGCCTGTGACAAAGTTGAATTTACCTATAAGACAATCCCACACACAAGGGATGCAATGTTCTGCAGTGAAGACACTTGCTTGCAAATGTACCCAATAGAGTTCAAAAGCATGTGGATGTTACAGCAGAGAGAGATAGTCTGCACGTATGCCTGTGACAAAGTTGAATTTACCTATAAGACAATCCCACACACAAGGGATGCAATGTTCTGCAGTGAAGACACTTGCTTGCAAATGTACCCAATAGAGTTCAAAAGCATGTGGATGTTACAGCAGAGAGAGATAGTCTGCACGTATGCCTGTGACAAAGTTGAATTTACCTATAAGACAATCCCACACACAAGGGATGCAATGTTCTGCAGTGAAGACACTTGCTTGCAAATGTACCCAATAGAGTTCAAAAGCATGTGGATGTTACAGCAGAGAGAGATAGTCTGCACGTATGCCTGTGACAAAGTTGAATTTACCTATAAGACAATCCCACACACAAGGGATGCAATGTTCTGCAGTGAAGACACTTGCTTGCAAATGTACCCAATAGAGTTCAAAAGCATGTGGATGTTACAGCAGAGAGAGATAGTCTGCACGTATGCCTGTGACAAAGTTGAATTTACCTATAAGACAATCCCACACACAAGGGATGCAATGTTCTGCAGTGAAGACACTTGCTTGCAAATGTACCCAATAGAGTTCAAAAGCATGTGGATGTTACAGCAGAGAGAGATAGTCTGCACGTATGCCTGTGACAAAGTTGAATTTACCTATAAGACAATCCCACACACAAGGGATGCAATGTTCTGCAGTGAAGACACTTGCTTGCAAATGTACCCAATAGAGTTCAAAAGCATGTGGATGTTACAGCAGAGAGAGATAGTCTGCACGTATGCCTGTGACAAAGTTGAATTTACCTATAAGACAATCCCACACACAAGGGATGCAATGTTCTGCAGTGAAGACACTTGCTTGCAAATGTACCCAATAGAGTTCAAAAGCATGTGGATGTTACAGCAGAGAGAGATAGTCTGCACGTATGCCTGTGACAAAGTTGAATTTACCTGTTGGAGACAAGGATAGAGGAGGGGTCAGATGAATCAACGCAGGTATAACGCTCGTAGTTATGACTCTGTTTTCCCACTTTAAAACGGTCCACTTCAATACAGGGCCACAGCTAAACTATGGCCACAGCCTATCCGGCCACAGCCGTATGCAATGAGAACTAATATACTCAAACGCAGCAGAAAGATCTAGAACAGGGGTGGCCGGGCTTTTGTAACCCGGGATCTACTTTTTGTACACTTATTTACCGGTGATCTGCCGGCATTTCCCCATGTGCAAATTCACATCCTGACGCAGGGAATGTGCCCGAAATTCACATCCTGACACAGGGAATGTGCCCGAAATTCACATCCTGACACAGGGGATGTGCCCGAAATTCACATCCAGACGCAGGGGATGTGCCCGAAATTCACATCCAGACGCAGGGAAGGTGCCCGAAATTCACATCCTGCCACAGGGAAGGTGCCCGAAATTCACATCCTGCCACAGGGAAGGTGCCTGAAATTCACATCCTGCCACAGGGAAGGTGCCCGAAATTCACATCCTGCCACAGGGAAGGTGCCCGTAATTCACATTCTGCCACAGGGGATGTACCCGAAATTCACAATCTGCACACATTTGGCCCTATGTACAGGCCGGTGGGGCACTCAGGATAATCCCTACTGATGACCATGCCCCGAGGTGTACGTGTGCCCAGTAACACACAGTCCCTATGTACAGGCTGGTGGCGTACACAGGATAATCCCTACTGATGACCATGCCCAGAGGTGTACGTGTGCCCAGTAACACACAGTCCCTATTTACAGGCTGGTGGTGTACACAGGATAAGCCCTACTGATGACCATGCCCGAGGTGTACGTGTGCCCAGTATCACATAGTCCCTATATACAGGCTGGTGGCACACTGTGGATAGTCCCTACTGATGGCCATGCCCCGAGGTGTACGTGTGCCCAGTAACACACAGTCCCTATGTACAGGCCGGTGGCACACTCTGGATAGTCCCTACTGATGACCATGCCCCGAGGTGTACGTGTGCCCAGTATCACACAGTCCCTATGTACAGGCCGGTGGGGCACTCAGGATAATCCCTACTGATGACCATGCCCCGAGGTGTACGTGTGCCCAGTAACACATAGTCCCTATGTACAGGCAGGTGTGAACTCAGCATAATCCCTACTGATGACCATGCCCGAGGTGTACGTGTGCCCAGTATTACACAGTTCCTATATACAGGCTGGTGGCACACACAGGATAATCCCTACTGATGGCCATGCCCCGAGGTGTACGTGTGCCCAGTATCGCACAGTCCCTATATACAGGCTGGTGGCACACACAGGATAGTCCCTACTGATGACCATGCCCCGAGGTGTACGTGTGCCCAGTATCACACAGTACCTATGTACAGGCTGGTGGCACACACAGGATAATCCCTACTGATGACCATGCCCCGAGGTGTACGTGTGCCCAGTATCACACAGTCCCTAAGTACAGGCTGGTGGCACACACAGGATAATCCCTACTGATGGCCATGCCCCGAGGTGTACATGTGCCCAGTATCACTCAGTCCCTATATACAGGCTGGTGGCACACACAGGATAATCCCTACTGATGGCCATGCCCTGAGGTGTACGTGTGCCCAGTATCACACAGTCCCTAAGTACAGGCTGGTGGCACACACAGGATAATCCCTACTGATGACCATGCCCCGAGGTGTACGTGTGCCCAGTATCACACAGTCCCTATGTACAGGCTGGTGGTGCACACAGGGATAGTCCCTACTGATGGCCATGCCCCGAGGTGTACGTGTGCCTAGTATCACACAGTCCCTATGTACAGGCCGGTGGCACACTCAGGATTGTCCCTACTGATGACCATGCCCCGAGGTGTACGTGTGCCCAGTATTACACAGTCCCTATGTACAGGTCGGTGGCACACACAGGATAGTCCCTACTGATGGCCATGCCCCGAGGTGTACGTGTACCCAGTATCACACAGTGCATATGTACAGGCTGGTGGCACACACAGGATAGTCCCTACTGATGACCATGCCCCGAGGTGTACGTGTGCCCAGTATCACACAGTCCCTAAGTACAGGCTGGTGGCACACACAGGATAATCCCTACTGATGGCCATGCCCCGAGGTGTACGTGTGCCCAGTATCACACAGTCCCTATATACAGGCTGGTGGCACACACAGGATAATCCCTACTGATGACCATGCCCCGAGGTGTACGTGTGCCCAGTATCACACAGTCCCTATATACAGGCTGGTGGCACACTCTGGATAGTCCCTACTGATGACCATGCCCCGAGGTGTACGTGTGCCCAGTATCACACAGTCCCTATATACAGGCTGGTGGCACACACAGGATAATTCCTACTGATGACCATGCCCCGAGGTGTACGTGTGCCCAGTATCACACAGTCCCTATGTACAGGCTGGTGGCACACTCAGGATAATCCCTACTGATGACCATGCCCCGAGGTGTACGTGTGCCCAGTATCACACAGTCCCTATATACAGGCTGGTGGCACACTCAGGATAGTCCCTACTGATGACCATGCCCCGAGGTGTAGGTGTGCCCAGTATCATACAGTCCCTATGTACAGGCTGGTGGCGTACACAGGATAGTCCCTACTGATGACCATGCCCCGAGGTGTACGTGTGCCCTGTATCACACAGTCCCTATGTACAGGCCGGTGGCGTACACAGGATAATCCCTACTGATGACCATGCCCCAAGGTGTACGTGTGCCCAGTATCACACAGTCCCTAAGTACAGGCCGGTGGCACACTCTGGATAGTCCCTACTGATGGCCATGCCCCGAGGTGTATGTGTGCCCAGTATCACAGTCCCTATATACAGGCTGGTGGCGCACTCAGGATAATCCCTACTGATGACCATGCCCCGAGGTGTATGTGTGCCCAGTATCACAGTCCCTATATACAGGCTGGTGGCGCACTCAGGATAATCCCTACTGATGGCCATGCCCCGAGGTGTACGTGTGCCCAGTATCACACAGTCCCTAAGTACAGGCCGGTGGCACACTCTGGATAGTCCCTACTGATGACCATGCCCCGAGGTGTACGTGTGCCCAGTATCACACAGTCCCTAAGTACAGGCTGGTGGCACACACAGGATAATCCCTACTGATGGCCATGCCCCGAGGTGTACGTGTGCCCAGTATCACACAGTCCCTAAGTACAGGCCGGTGGCACACTCAGGATAGTCCCTACTGATGACCATGCCCCGAGGTGTACGTGTGCCCAGTATCACACAGTCCCTATGTACAGGCTGGTGGGGCACTCAGGATAATCCCTACTGATGGCCATGCCCCGAGGTGTACGTGTGCCCAGTAACACACAGTCCCTATGTACAGGCTGGTGGCACACACAGGATAATCCCTACTGATGACCATGCCCCGAGGTGTACGTGTGCCCAGTATTACACAGTCCCTATATACAGGCTGGTGGCGTACACAGGATAATCCCTACTGATGACCATGCCCCGAGGTGTACGTGTGCCCAGTATTACACAGTCCCTATATACAGGCTGGTGGCGTACACAGGATAGTCCCTACTGATGACCATGCCCCGAGGTGTACGTGTGCCCAGTATCACACAGTCCCTATGTACAGGCTGGTGGCGCACTCAGGATAATCCCTACTGATGACCATGCCCGAGGTGTACGTGTGCCCAGTATCACACAGTCCCTATATACAGGCTGGTGGCGCACTCAGGATAATCCCTACTGATGACCATGCCCCGAGGAGTATGTGTGCCCAGTATCACACAGTCCCTAAGTACAGGCCGGTGGCACACTCTGGATAGTCCCTACTGATGACCATGCCCCGAGGTGTACGTGTGCCCAGTATCACACAGTCCCTATGTACAGGCTGGTGGCACACACAGGATAATCTCTACTGATGACCATGCCCCGAGGTGTACGTGTGCCCAGTATTACACAGTCCCTATATACAGGCTGGTGGCATACACAGGATAGTCCCTACTGATGGCCATGCCCCGAGGAGTATGTGTGCCCAGTATTACACAGTCCCTATGTACAGGCTGGTGGCACACTCAGGATAGTCCCTACTGATGACCATGCCCCGAGATGTACGTGTGCCCAGTATCACACAGTCCCTATATACAGGCTGGTGGCGCACTCAGGATAATCCCTACTGATGACCATGCCCTGAGGTGTACGTGTGCCCAGTATCACACAGTCCCTATATACAGGCTGGTGGCGCACTCAGGATAATCCCTACTGATGACCATGCCCCGAGGTGTATGTGTGCCCAGTATCACACAGTCCCTATGTACAGGCCGGTGGCACACTCAGGATAATCCCTACTGATGACCATGCCCCGAGGTGTACGTGTGCCCAGTATCACACAGTCCCTATGTACAGGCTGGTGGCACACACAGGATAATTCCTACTGATGACCATGCCCCGAGGTGTACGTGTGCCCAGTATCACACAGTCCCTATATACAGGCTGGTGGCACACACAGGATAATCTCTACTGATGACCATGCCCCGAGGTGTACGTGTGCCCAGTATCACGGCCTCGATAAATCGGGGAGCGAAACGCGCGTCGGTAGTACGGCATTGTGGGAGTACTGTTGTGTGTTCTGCCTCTCCTAGCCAGACAAACGCAGCGGTGCGGCACATATAGCTAGCCCTTGTCAGGGCTGTAATTTAAAATACTGTATTTGATTGATTGTGTTTGTGTCTAGGCACAATATTCCTATACCGAAAGTGGCGTTCCATCCACCTAACCCTATTTAGGGCTGCAACGTTGCACGATATACCTATTAGCCAAGCTGATACAGTGTAACTGTTAGCGGCTACGTTTGGATATAGCAGGCACCACACTGTGATATGAACAGTACATGTGTCTAGTCCAATACCCAGTTACTGTGTTACATATCAGTGGCAGCAATTATTATTAGGTCTCTGTATATACTCCATGAATTCATTGTGTTACGGACCACTACACTAATATCCCCGAACAGGGGCAAATGCAGGATTTACATACATACATACATACAGTGGCGTCAACAGCAGTGTAGGCCCCTGGGCATAGCAATGTATTGGGGCTCCTACCTATCCTCCAGCGGTAGGGGTGGTGGTGCTATGATCGGAAGCTTTGATGTCCCGCGGGTGGTAGGGGGTATTATATCAACCACTCAGCATGTAGGGCCTGGATCAGTAATTTCCACTAATTACCCCTTTACTGCACAGATGGTGGGAGATGTGGTGGGAGAAGGGGGCATTGGGCTGAATGAAGGGGCCCTGATACATAACTTCCAGGGTGGTAGAGGATGTTTAATATGCAGAGGAGGGGTGTATAGTGGAGAGGGGTTATTATTCATAATTTTCTGGTGGGAGGACAGCTTGCAGATATCTCCAGTTCCCAGAAATAGATTTCTTAGATTTTAAACGAGAGAATCCCACCTACCAAATGGTATTGGGGACTAGGGGATCAGAGTTCAGGAGGCAGAGCAATCTGCCCACGAGTATATAATACTACATGTTAGGTGTGTGGAGCTGGAGCAGTAACCAGCTGCTGGAAGGCTGATATCTCTGGTTCTGGGAACAGTAGAGACACGATGCTAGTGTCCATCAAAGGGGAAGAGTCCCAGCTTTTGGAATATACCCTCAGAAAAACTCTAGGGGGCGCATTTATCAATATATTGCGATGCCGGCGCAGTGGCATCGCCGGACATCGCATTGCGGTGTTGAAGTACACCGCCTGAATGTATAATTAAAAGGGCGCAGGGACAGGGCTCTGAAAGGAGCCTGTCCCTGCGAAGCCCTGACCCGGAAGCCGGGAGGTCTGCGCATGCGCGGTTATGCGCTGACCGCCGCCGACCCCTCTGACCGCACTGCCCCGCTCGGCAGTGCGATCCTGTAGCCATAGGCTACAATGGGCTATTGCCATCCCAGAATGGTGATAGCCCAGGGGTGCGAAGCCGGGCTGCCCGATGTTGATACATAGAAACCTATGGGGGATGCGGCTGGCGGCGCTGAAGGGGGGATAGGAGCAGGGATCGGAGATTCCTGCTGCGGTCCCCCTTTGATACATTTAGGTGATACTTAGTATTTGCGGTAAAACCCCGAAAATGGGTGTTTTCTGGGATTTAGCCGCAAATATGATTTGATAAATGGGGCCCTTGGTCAGACAGAACCTGAAATATCTGACTGGGAAGAGCAATTAACAGGCTTGGATGGGGACCACTGTTTTAAAATCAGATATCTCCGGTTCCCAAGGGCCGATTTTTACAATTCTTATACCCATGGAAAGAGAGGACCCTCAGCTTTCAGCCTAGGACCCTTAGACTCCTGGGGGGGGGGAGTTCTGGGTACTCAGAAACCCCCCCATGCGTGCGCTACTGCCGAATGTGGGGAGTGACCTGTGTATTAAGCAACAGCTGCTTTACCCTGGCTAAGGCTGCAACACTGGTTAAAGTGGCACGACATTTATCAACCAAATTGGCACAGTGTTACTGACCACGGGCACGCTGGAGCATAACAGGCACTGTCTGTGATTTGAACAGCCCACATGTCTATTGCGATACCCATTGGCTGTGTCACATATTGGTGGTAGCAACAAGAAATAAATATTAGGAGGTTTATATATACCCCATTTATTCAATATATTGCGGACCAGTAACATCCCCAAGTGAGGGGAGTGACACACATAGGGCAGTATTCAATGAGGCTGATTCGCCATGTTTTATGGCGATTTTGTGCTATTTTCGTGCTGTACGGCGATTTTTTGACTAAAATGGTGAATCACCCTATTCAATGACCACATGGCGAATACATTTCAAGTTTTTTTTTGCCATGATTCACCGAGTAGCAATCGCTATCTTTTTATGGAGAAGTGGAATGTGAACTTTTAAAATAAAGTGTTTTGTTTCTTACATTTGGTGTCAAAAAATCTGGAATTTTATTCTGAGGAGGGGCATGCTATTTTTATTCATGTGCTGTAAGCACATGAATATATATTTAATAAAAAAGAAAATATATATATGTATTTTTTTTTTTTTACACAGACCAGCCAGCAGGGGGCCGGAGCCGAGCCGCTCATTACATATTCATATATTCACTTCACCCGATCATTACATATGCATGATCGGGTGTAGTGAATATACCCGGTCCCCTGCTGGCACCCCCGGGGGGCAGCCTGTGCTGCCTGGCACCCGGGGAGCCCACCTCCCCCCCACAAACGTTCTGAGGCAGGCAGGGAGACTTCCATCTCCCTGCCTGCCACCGTCCTCAGGCTCCCTGCGGCGTCCGCCGCAGGAGCTCAAATTCGCCGGTCAGGGGCAGCGAGCCCCTGACTCGTTGAATACTGGAGCCGGCGAGGCTCCGGAACGTGGCGGGCAGTGGCGAATGTGCAGCGAATCCTAAACAGGATTCGCTGCACGTCGCCGGTATTCACATTGAATACTGCCCATAGATTCAGGAACAGTTTGGCTATTGAATTTACTATGGGAGCCATATAGGTAAAACACAGGTCTTCATACCTTACTCAGGACGCCACATGACTATTCCACAGAGGCATAAATAAAACACACACAAGTCCCCGCACGTGCTGTTATTAAACACGCACAATTCTCACTTTGTTTGTCATCTAAATGTATTTTAATATTTCACAGTCTTAAACTGTCTTAATAAAGGTTATATTTTATTTGTGTTTTCTTTGCTGCACCACACCATGACACACTTTCCTTTCTTGTGTATTTAATTCTAATAAAAGTGTCAGTGGTAGCACGCCCCTGTACTAATTGATGGACATTGTCAGCTACAAACAATAAGGGGGCCAGAATATCCATATATACTCATTATAACAGCATTTCCTGTGCGGCAGATTCTCCTACTCTGTCTTTAATCAGTGAGGTACGAGGCACTTGTATCATCAGTGAGGTACGAGGCACTTGTATAATCAGTGAGGTACGAGGCACTTGTATTATCAGTGAGGTACGAGGCACTTCAGTAAGGTACGAGGCACTTGTATCATCAGTGAGGTACGAGGCACTTGTGACTTCAGTGAGGTACTTGTGACTTCAGTGCAGTACGAGGCACTTGTGACTTCAGTGAGGTACGAGGCACTTGTGACTTCAGTGAGGTATGAGGTATTGTATCATCAGTGAGGTACGAGGCACTTGTATCATCAGTGAGGTACGAGACACTTGTATCATCAGTGAGGTATGAGGCACTTGTATCATCAGTGAAGTATGAGGCACTTGTATCATCAGTGAAGTATGAGGCACTTGTATCATCAGTGAGATACGAGGCACTTGTGACTTCAGTGAGGTACTTGTGACTTCAGTGTGGTACGAGGCACTTGTGACTTCAGTGAGGTACGAGGCACTTGTGACTTCAGTGAGGTACGAGAGACTTGTGACTTCAGTGAGGTATGAGGTATTGTATCATCAGTGAGGTACGAGGCACTTGTATCATCAGTGAGGTACGAGGCACTTGTGACTTCAGTGAGGTATGAGGCACTTGTGACTTCAGTGAGGTACGAGGCACTTGTAAGCCCGCTGTAGTTGGCCACAGAACGGGCATTGTTATTATGTTGCGCAGAGCCCGGCAGGTGTCGCCATTGGGCTGCGTACAGCGAGGACGAGCAGGACATTATAAGAGGAAGCGTCTGATATAATCCGTGTGACAGTAACTTCCCAGCGATATAATCTGACGCGTTATCATCTCGCTGAGGGACCCGGGGCCAAGACATATCACATACAGAGGCATCCAGTGCAATGAGACAAGAGGTTCCGTTACAGAGAGGAGACGTGCGCAGGAGGGCACTACATGTTCCAGCACACTCTGCCACAGGGCATGCTGAGATGTGTAGTTCTACAGGTTGCATGGTGTATTTATGATCTCTCCATCATTGCAGGCCTCGCTAATGCTGCTTCCTTTCCCTGCCCAGGAGACTGCTGAGTGTTCGGGGCCCCTCGCACTGCCGAGAGAGCGCTCTGATACCGTTGGCTTACCAATCACAGACTTACTTTAATGATCATCTCTTGGTATAAAAAACAACAACAGATTTTATTACTTTTTGTTGTATTGATCTTTTTGTGCGTTTAACAAAAGATTACTAATAAAACCTTCTCAGTGACGGTCACAGCTCACACACCTGGCAGCACCAGGCGGCCTAGGCAGGCACGGATCACAGGGGCCCGGCACGCTGTATTCCCTACTGGGCCAACAGGGATTTGCTAAGAGACGACCCCAGCCGAGGCCGAGAACCCAGACAGCAAATCACTGTCCTTAACCAGAAGGATTTCTGTAGCACTCACAAATCTAACTCAGTCCAGTGGCATTAGATTAGCGGCGCCCTGCTCCGAGGACATCCGGTGACATCAGCTGCCCACCCCCAGAAGGCAGGTACCCTCCCCCGTTTACAAGTGGACGCCCAGCGTTTTCCTAGGCTCACATCCAGCATTTTCAAGGGTACGTCCAGGAAACGCAGGGCTTTTGCATGCGAATGCCCAGTGCCCGCCTCCTGCGCACACCCCCTGCTGCGAGCGTCTCGGATACTATGCAGATCTCTGAGGGCGCCCACAGGGAAGACCTGCGCATAAGTGATTATGTACATGCATAGGTCATTGGTAACGGAGTGACCAGACCAGAATCACGGGGGATTGGAGCCTCAAACAGGACTCTCCCGATGAACACGCCACCTATGCCTCCAGATCCTATTCCGTTACCATGGCGACATTGGCAACGGCGCTGACTATTATTGTCGCTGGAGATGGCGGAAAAAGGAAGCGTCATGTGATGTCAGATGCCCACTCCGAGCATGAATCAGCCTGCCAGCATTCCCAGGGGACGCCCATAAAATGCTGGGCATTATCCTGCTCCGGGCCCAAAACAATGCAGTTACTAGGTGTAGTGGCAGAGCGCCATACCATATTTACAAAGCTATCTCTTACCGGTGTTCTAATGCACCATACCATATATATATAAACATCTGTCCCACACTCATCAATCATCCCCTCATAACCAGAAGCCCAAACCCACACCGCACCCATGGCAGTACCACCAGCAGCCGATCCCGCCACGATGGGCATGCGGCCCTGACGCTGCTCTCTGTGACTAACAATGTGGGTGTATGTAACGTGGCACAGACCCAGCGATCTTCCCACGCTGCCCAGGTGCGGCCTCCTCTGTAGTCTGATTAATGGCATCTCGCTGGCTGCAGCTTCCAGCTTTGTAATTAATATATCACAGTGGCGCAGATGTGCCAAGCCGGGTGCTTAAACATACTGTACCTCTTTTCCATGTCCCAGCTGTGACGGGCGTGGGGCGGGTACAGGTGGGGATGTGGGGGTTCAGGTTTGGGAACAGCACATGGACAACGCTTTCTGCATGTGGAGGAAATATAAATATCCAAATAATAAATGATGTTCGTACGTAACAGAACGAGATATGCGCAAAACTCGCCTAAATCGCCTTCTTATATCGCCCAGTGCAATATGGCCGCCAGGTGCCAGAGGCGACAATCGCTGTGTATTACTCCGTGAGATTAAGCCACCGGTAACGCACTAACATAACGGGCATGACAATGGCTGGCGCTTGGGCAGCGAGAAATCTGCTATTTGGGGCTTATTAGCTCAGAAGTGGCACAGCCAGCAGACGCCAGCCCATGTCACTGCGCGTGTCACACTGCTGGTGTTCAGATGTAGTGGTTCCACCACAAACCATGCCCTAGAAATGATTGCCCCATGCCAGTGCGTCCGGCATCCCGCACCCCTGGCGCACTCTCTCATTGGAATGCTCCTCAACAGCTGAACCTCTCTACTCTGTACTCCTCTGGTGTAATATGGGGGGCGGCGGCGGCACACCCTAATTCTGCACACAATGGGCCTTATTCTAGTTCACTCTTTCTGACAAAATCCTTCTTAGATGGACAAAACCATGTGCACTGCAGGGGGGCAGATGTAACATGTGCAGAGAGAATTAGATTTGGGTGAGTTATTTTGTTTCTGTGCAGGGAAAATACTGACTGCATTATTTTTACACTGCAATATAGATCTCACTTTGAAGTAAAATTCCACCCAAATCTAACTCTCACAAGTAACATCTGCCCCACCTGCAGTGCACATAGTTTTGTCCATCTAAGAAGGATTTTGTCAGAAAGAGTGAACTAGAATAAGGCCCAATGAGAGGTGCTACCATGCTGAGACTTGTAGTTATACAGAGAATAAGAGAGAGGATGAGGCTACAGCTGGCTATGCGGGGGAAGATGGCAGTATGGTGGCATCTATGGTAAGGAAGGGCCGGGTGCTGGTAATGTTCTGGGTATAGAAGCGGCAGGACTGAGAGAGAGTCCCTCCTACACACTACTGCTCCCACCCTCCCTCCCTCCTGCACACTATTGCTCCCACCCTCCTGCACACTACTGCTCCCACCCTCCCTCCCTCCCTCCTGCACACTACTGCTCCCTCCCTCCTGCACACTACTGCTCCCACCCTCCTACACACTACTGCTCCCACCCTCCCTCCCTCCTGCACACTACTGCTCCCACCCTCCTGCACACTACTGCTCCCACCCTCCCTCCCTCCCTCCTGCACACTACTGCTCCCTCCCTCCTGCACACTACTGCTCCCACCCTCCTACACACTACTGATCCCTCCCTCCTGCACACTACTGCTCCCACCCTCCCTCCATCCTGCACACTACTGCTCCCACCCTCCTGCACACTACTGCTCCCACCCTCCCTCCCTCCTGCACACTACTGTTCCCACCCTCCTACACACTACTGCTCCCTCCCTCCTGCACACTACTGCTCCCACCCTCCTACACATTACTGCTCCCTCCCTCCTGCACACTACTGCTCCCACCCTCCTGCACACTACTGCTCCACACCTTCCCTCCCTCCTGCATACTAATGCTCCCTCCCTCCTGCACACTACTGCTCCCTCCCTCCTGCACACTACTGCTCCCACCCTCCCTAACTCCTGCACACTACTGCTCCCACCCTCCTTCACACTACTGCTCCCACCCTCCTACACACTACTGCTCCCTCCCTCCTGCACACTACTGCTCCCACCCTCCCTCCCTCCTGCACACTACTGCTCCCACCCTCCTGCACACTACTGCTCCCACCCTCCCTCCCTCCTGCACACTACTGCTCCCTCCCTCCTGCACACTACTGTTCGCACCCTCCTACACACAACTGCTCCATCCCTCCTGCACACTACTGCTCCAACCCTCCAACACACTACTGCTCCCTCCCTCCTGCACACTACTGCTCCCACCCTCCCTCCCTCCTGCACACTACTGCTCCCACCCTCCTGCACACTACTGCTCCCACCCTCCTGCACACTACTGCTGCCACCCTCCCTCCCTCCTGCACACTACTGCTCCTTCCCTCCTGCACACTACTGCTCCCACCCTCCTACACACTACTGCTCCCTCCCTCCTGCACACTACTGCTCCCACCCTCCCTCCCTCCTGCACACTACTGCTCCCTCCCTCCTGCACACTACTGTTCCCACCCTCCTACACACTACTGCTCCCTCCCTCCTGCACACTGGCGCTATATAATAACTGGTAATATATATGTACAGCGCTGCGGAATATGTGTGCGCTATATAATAACTGGTAATATATATATGTACAGCGCTGCAGAATATGTGTGCGCTATATAATAACTGGTGATATATATGTACAGCGCTGCGGAATATGTGTGCGCTATATAATAACTGGTAATATATATATGTACAGCGCTGTGGAATATGTGTGCGCTATATAATAACTGGTAATATATATGTACAGCGCTGCGGAATATGTGTGCGCTATATAAATAACTGGTAATATATATGTACAGCGCTGCGGAATATGTGTGCGCTATATAATAACTGGTAATATATGTACAGCGCTGCAGAATATGTGTGCGCTATATAATAACTGGTGATATATATGTACAGCACTGCGGAATATGTGTGCGCTATATAATAACTGGTAATATATATGTACAGCGCTGCGGAATATGTGAGCGCTATATAAATAACTGGTAATAATATTCTCTGTACAGCGCTGCGGAATATGTGAGCGCTATATAAATAACTGGTAATAATATTCTCTGTACAGCGCTGCGGAATATGTGAGCGCTATATAAATAACTGGTAATAATATTCTCTGTACAGCGCTGCGGAATATGTGTGCGCTATATAATAACTGGTAATAATAATCTCTGTACAGCGCTGCGGAATATGTGAGCGCTATATAAATAACTGGTAATAATATTCTCTGTACAGTGCTGCGGAATATGTGTGCGCTACTTAATAACTGGTAATAATAGTCTCTGTACAGCGCTGCAGAATATGTGTGCGCTATATAATAACTGGTAATAATAGTCTCTGTACAGCGCTGTGGAATATGTGTGCGCTATATAATAACTGGTAATAATAGTCTCTGTACAGCGCTGTGGAATATGTGTGCACTATATAATAACTGGTAATAATATTCTCTGTACAGCGCTGCGGAATATGTGTGCGCTATATAATAACTGGTAATAATATTCTCTGTACAGCGCTGCGGAATATGTGTGCGCTATATAATATAACTGGTAATAATAGTCTCTGTACAGCACTGTGGAATATGTGTGCACTATATAATAATAACTGGTAATAATATTCTCTGTACAGCGCTGCGGAATATGTGTGCGCTATATAAATAACTGGTAATAATATTCTCTGTACAGCGCTGCAGAATATTTGTGCGCTATATAATAACTGGTAATAATAGTCTCTGTACAGCGCTGCGGAATATGTGTGCACTATATAATAACTGGTAATAATAGTCTCTGTACAGCGCTGCGGAATATGTGTACGCTATATAATAACTGGTAATAATATTCTCTGTACAGCGCTGCGGAATATGTGTGCGCTATATAATAACTGGTAATAATAGTCTCTGTACAGCGCTGTAGAATATGTGTGCGCTATATAATAACTGGTAATAATATTCTCTGTACAGCGCTGCGGAATATGTGTACGCTATATAATAAATGGTAATAATAATCTCTGTACAGCGCTGCGGAATATGTGTGCGCTATATAATAACTGGAAATAATATTCTCTGTACAGCGCTGCTGAATATGTGTGCGCTATATAATAACTGGTAATAATAGTCTCTGTACAGCGCTGCAGAATATGTGTGCGCTATATAATAACTGGTAATAATAGTCTCTGTACAGCGCTGCGGAATATGTGTGCGCTATATAATAACTGGTAATAATAGTCTCTGTACAGTGCTGCAGAATATGTGTGCGCTATATAATAACTGGTAATAATAGTCTCTGTACAGAGCTGCGGAATATGTGTGCTCTATATAATAACTGGTAATAATAGTCTCTGTACAGAGCTGCGGAATATGTGTGCTCTATATAATAACTGGTAATAATAGTCACTGTACAGCGCTGCGGAATATGTGTGCGCTATATAATAACTGGTAATAATAGTCTCTGTACAGCGCTGCGGAATATGTGTGCGCTATATAATAACTGGTAATAATAGTCTCTGTACAGCGCTGCGGAATATGTGTGCACTATATAAATAACTGGTAATAATAGTCTCTGTACACCGCTGCGGAATATGTGTGCGCTATATAATAACTGGTAATAATAGTCTCTGTACAGCGCTGTGGAATATGTGTGCGTTATATAATAACTGGTAATAATAGTCTCTGTACAGCGCTGCGGAATATGTGTGCGCTATATAATAACTGGTAATAATAGTCTCTGTACAGTGCTGCGGAATATGTGTGCGCTATATAATAACTGGTAATAATATTCTCTGTACAGTGCTGCGGAATATGTGTGCACTATATAATAACTGGTAATAATAATCTCTGTACAGCACTGTGGAATATGTGTGCGCTATATAATAACTGGTAATAATAATCTCTGTACAGCGCTGTGGAATATGTGTGCGCTATATAATAACTGGTAATAATAGTCTCTGTACCGCGCTGCGGAATATGTGTGCGCTATATAATAACTGGTAATAATAGTCTCTGTACAGCGCTGCGGAATATGTGTGCACTATATAATAACTGGTAATATATATGTACAGCGCTGCGGAATATGTGTGCGCTATATAATAACTGAAAATAATAGTCTCTGTACAGCGCTGCGGAATATGTGTGTGCTATATAATAACTGGTAATAATATTCTCTGTACAGCGCTGCGGTATATGTGTGCGCTATATAATAACTGGTAATAATAGTCTCTGTACAGCGCTGCGGAATATGTGTGCGCTATATAATAACTGGTAATATATATGTACAGCGCTGCGGAATATGTGTGCGCTATATAATAACTGGTAATAATAGTCTCTGTACAGCGCTGCGGAATATGTGTGCGCTATATAAATAACTGGTAATAATAGTCTCTGTACAGCGCTACGGAATATGTGTGCGCTATATAATAACTGGTAATAATATTCTCTGTACAGCGCTGCGGAATATGTGTGCGCTATATAAATAACTGGTAATAATATTCTCTGTACAGCGCTGTGGAATATGTGTGCGCTATATAATAACTGGAAATATTTTGTGTACAGTGCTGCGGAATATGTGTGCACTATATAAATAACTGGTAATAATATTCTCTGTACAGCGCTGCGGAATATGTGTGCGCTATATAAATAACTGGTAATAATATTCTCTGTACAGCGCTGCGGAATATGTGTGCGCTATATAACTGGTAATAATAGTCTCTGTACAGCGCTGCGGAATATGTGTGCGCAATATAATAACTGGTAATAATATTCTCTGTACAGCGCTGCAGAATATGTGTGCGCTATATAATAACTGGTAATAATAGTCTCTGTACAGCGCTGTGGAATATGTGTGCGCTATATAATAACTGGTAATAATATTCTCTGTACAGCGCTGCGGAATATGTGTGCGCTTTATAATAACTGGTAATAATAGTCTCTGTGCAGCGCTGCGGGATATGTGTGTGCTATATAATAACTGGTAATAATATTCTCTGTACAGCGCTGCGGAATATGTGTGCGCTATATAATAACTGGTAATAATATTCTCTGTACAGTGCTGCAGAATATGTGTGCACTATATAATAACTGGTAATAATAGTCTCTGTACAGCGCTGCGGAATATGTGTGCGCTATATAATAACTGGTAATAATAATCTCTGTATAGCGATGCGGAATATGTGTGCGCTATATAAATAACTGGTAATAATAGTCTCTGTACAGCGCTGCGGAATATGTGTGCGCTATATAATAACTGGTAATAATAGTCTCTGTACAGCGCTGTGGAATATGTGTGCGCTATATAAGAACTGGTAATAATAGTCTCTGTACAGCGCTGCGGAATATGTGTGCGCTATATAATAACTGGTAATAATAGTCTCTGTACAGCGCTGTGGAATATGTGTGCGATATATAATAACTGGTAATAATAGTCTCTGTACAGCGCTGCGGAATATGTGTGCGCTATATAATAACTGGTAATAATAATCTCTGTATAGCGCTGCGGAATATGTGTGCGCTATATAAATAACTGGTAATAATATCCTCTGTACAGCGCTGCGGAATATGTGTGCACTATATAATAACTGGTAATAATAGTCACTGTACAGCGCTGCGGAATATGTGTGCGCTATATAATAACTGGTAATAATATTCTCTGTACAGCGCTGCGGAATATGTGTGCGCTATATAAATAACTGGTAATAATTGTCTCTGTACAGCACTGCGGAATATGTGTGCGCTATATAATAACTGGTAATAATAGTCTCTGTACAGCGCTGTGGAATATGTGTGCGCTATATAAATAACTGGTAATAATAGTCTCTGTACAGCGCTGTGGAATATGTGTGCGCTATATAATAACTGGTAATATTATTCTCTGTACAGCGCTGCGGAATATGTGTGCGCTATATAATACCTGGTAATAATAGTCTCTGTACAGCGCTGTGGAATATGTGTGCGCTATATAATAACTGGTAATAATAGTCTCTGTACAGCGCTGTGGAATATGTGTGCACTATATAATAACTGGTAATATATATGTACAGCGCTGCGGAATATGTGTTCTATATAATAACTGGTAATAATAGTCTCTGTACAGCGCTGTGGAATATGTGTGCGCTATATAATAACTGGTAATATATATGTACAGCGCTGCGGAATATGTGTGCGCTATATAAATAACTGGTAATAATAGTCTCTGTACAGCGCTGCGGAATATGTGTGCGCTATATAATAACTGGTAATAATATTCTCTGTACAGCGCTGCGGAATATGTGTGCGCTATATAAATAACTGGTAATAATATTCTCTGTACAGCGCTGTGGAATATGTGTGCGCTATATAATAACTGGTAATATTCTGTGTACAGTGCTGCGGAATATGTGTGCACTATATAAATAACTGGTAATAATATTCTCTGTACAGCGCTGCGGAATATGTGTGCGCTATATAAATAACTGGTAATAATATTCTCTGTACAGCGCTGCGGAATAGGTGTGCGCTATATAATAACTGGTAATAATAGTCTCTGTACAGCGCTGCGGAATATGTGTGCGTTATATAATAACTGGTAATAATAGTCTCTGTGCAGCGCTGCGGAATATGTGTGCGCTATATAAATAACTGGGAATAATATTCTCTGTACAGCGCTGCAGAATATGTGTGCGCTATAAAATAACTGGTAATAATAGTCTCTGTTCAGTGCTGCAGAATATGTGTGCGCTATATAATAACTGGTAATAATAGTCTCTGTACAGCGCTGCGGAATATGTGTGCGCTTTATAATAACTGGTAATAATAGTCTCTGTGCAGCGCTGCGGAATATGTGTGCGCTATATAAATAACTGGTAATAATATTCTCTGTACAGCGCTGTGGTATATGTGTGCGCTATATAATAACTGGTAATAATAGTCTCTGTACAGCGCTGCGGAATATGTGTGCGTTATAAAAAATAACTGGTAATAATATTCTCTGTACAGCGCTGTGGAATATGTGTGTGCTATATAATAACTGGTAATATTCTGTGTACAGTGCTGCGGAATATGTGTGCGCTATATAATAACTGGTAATAATAGTCTCTGTACAGCGCTGCGGAATATGTGTGCGCTATATAATAACTGGTAATAATATTCTCTGTACAGCGCTGTGGAATATGTGTGCACTATATAATAACTGGTAATAATAGTCTCTGTACAGCGCTGCGGAATATGTGTGCGCTATATAAATAACTGGTAATAATATTCTCTGTACAGCGCTGCGGAATATGTGTGCGTTATATAATAACTGGTAATAATAGTCTCTGTACAGCGCTGCGGAATATGTGTGCGCTATATAATAACTGGTAATAATAGTCTCTGTGCAGCGCTGCGGAATATGTGTGCGCTATATAATAGCTGGTAATAATAGTCTCTGTACAGTGCTGTGGAATATGTGTGCGCTATATAATAACTGGTAATAATAGTCTCTGTACAGCGCTGCGGAATATGTGTGCGCTATATAATAACTGGTAATAATATTCTCTGTACAGCGCTGCAGAATATGTGTGTGCTATATAATAACTGGTAATAATATTCTCTGTACAGCGCTGCGGAATATGTGTGCGCTTTATAATAACTGGTAATAATAGTCTCTGTGCAGCGCTGCGGGATATGTGTGCGCTATATAATAACTGGTAATAATATTCTCTGTACAGCGCTGCGGAATATGTGTGCGCTTTATAATAACTGTTAATAATATTCTCCGTACAGCGCTGCGGAATATGTGTGCGCTATATAATAACTGGTAATAATATTCTCTGTACAGTGCTGCAGAATATGTGTGCACTATATAATAACTGGTAATAATAGTCTCTGTACAGCGCTGCGGAATATGTGTGCGCTATATAATAACTGGTAATAATATTCTCTGTACAGAGCTGCGGAATATGTGTGCGCTATATAATAACTGGTAATAATAATCTCTGTATAGCGCTGCGGAATATGTGTCCGCTATATAATAACTGGTAATAATATTCTCTGTACAGCACTGCGGAATATGTGTGCGCTATATAATAACTGGTAATAATAGTCTCTGTACAGCGATGCGGAATATGTGTGCACTATATAATAACTGGTAATATATATGTACAGCGCTGCGGAATATGTTTGCGCTATATAATAACTGGTAATAATAGTCTCTGTATAGCGCTGCGGAATATGTGTGCGCTATATAAATAACTGGTAATAATTGTCTCTGTACAGCGCTGCGGAATATGTGTGCACTATATAATAACTGGTAATAATAGTCTCTGTACAGCGCTGCGGAATATGTGTGCACTATATAATAACTGGTAATATATATGTACAGCGCTGCGGAATATGTGTGCGCTATATAATAACTGGTAATAATAGTCTCTGTACAGCGCTGCGGAATATGTGTGCGCTATATAATAACTGGTAATATATATGTACAGCGCTGCAGAATATGTTTGCGCTATATAATAACTGGTAATAATAGTCTCTGTACAGTGCTGCGGAATATGTGTGCACTATATAATAACTGGTAATAATATTCTCTGTACAGCGCTGTGGAATATGTGTGCGCTATATAATAACTGGTAATATTCTGTGTACAGTGCTGCGGAATATGTGTGCGCTATATAATATAACTGGTAATAATAGTCTCTGCACAGCGCTGCGGAATATGTGTGCGCTATATAATAACTGGTAATAATAGTCTCTGTACAGCGCTGCGGAATATGTGTGCGCTATATAAATAACTGGTAATAATATTCTCTGTACAGCGCTGCGGAATATGTGTGCGCTATATAAATAACTGGTAATAATATTCTCTGTACAGCGCTGCGGAATATTTGTGCGCTATATAATAACTGGTAATAATAGTCTCTGTACAGCGCTGTGGAATATGTGTGCGCTATATAATAACTGGTAATAATAGTCTCTGTACAGCGCTGTGGAATATGTGTGCGCTATATAATAACTGGTAATAATAGTCTCTGTACAGTGCTGTGGAATATGTGTGCGCTATATAATAACTGGTAATAATAGTCTCTGTGCAGCGCTGCGGAATATGTGTGCGCTATATAATAACTGGTAATAATATTCTCTGTACAGCGCTGCAGAATATGTGTGCGCTTTATAATAACTGGTAATAATAGTCTCTGTACAGCGCTGCGGAATATGTGTGCGCTTTATAATAACTGGTAATAATATTCTCTGTACAGCGCTGCAGAATATGTGTGCGCTTTATAATAACTGGTAAAAATATTCTCTGTACAGCGCTGCGGAATATGTGTGCGCTATTTAATAACTGGTAATAATAGCCTCTGTACAGCGCTGCGGAATATGTGTGCGCTATATAATAACTGGTAATATTCTCTGTACAGCGCTGCAGAATATGTGTGCGCTATATAATAACTGGTAATAATAGTCTCTGTACAGCGCTGTGGAATATGTGTGCGCTATATAATAACTGGTAATAATAGTCTCTGTACAGCGCTGCGGAATATGTGTGCGCTATATAATAACTGGTAATAATAGTCTCTGTACAGCGCTGCGGACTATGTGTGCGCTATATAATAACTGGTAATAATAGTCTCTGTACAGCGCTGCGGAATATGTGTGCGCTATATAATAACTGGTAATAATATTCTCTGTACAGCGCTGCAGAATATGTGTGCGCTATATAATAACTGGTAATAATCTCTGTACAGCGCTGCGGAATATGTGTGCGCTATATAAATCTATATAAATATCTGGTAATAATATTCTCTGTACAGCGCTGCGGAATATGTGTGCGCTATATAAATAACTGGTAATAATATTCTCTGTACAGCGCTGCGGAATATGTGTGCACTATATAATAACTGGTAATAATAGTCTCTGTACAGCGCTGCGGAATATGTGTGTGTTATATAATAACTGGTAATAATATTCTCTGTACAGCGCTGCGGAATATGTGTGCACTATATAATAACTGGTAATAATAGTCTCTGTACAGCGCTGCGGAATATGTGTGTGTTATATAATAACTGGTAATAATATCCTCTGTACAGAGCTGCGGAATATGTGTGCGCTATATAATAACTGGTAATAATATTCTCTGTACAGCGCTGTGGAATATGTGTGCGCTATATAATAACTGGTAATAATAGTCTCTGTACAGCGCTGCGGAATATGTGTGTGCTATATAATAACTGGTAATAATATTCTCTGTACAGCGCTGCAGAATATGTGTGCGCTATATAATAACTGGTAATAATCTCTGTACAGCGCTGCGGAATATGTGTGCGCTATATAAATAACTGGTAATAATATTCTCTGTACAGCGCTGCGGAATATGTGTGCGCTATATAAATAACTGGTAATAATATTCTCTGTACAGCGCTGCGGAATATGTGTGCGCTATATAATAACTGGTAATAATAATCTCTGTACAGTGCTGTGGAATATGTGTGCGCTATATAATAACTGGTAATAATAGTCTCTGTACAGCGCTGCGGACTATGTGTGCGCTATATAATAACTGGTAATAATAGTCTCTGTACAGCGCTGCGGAATATGTGTGTGCTATATAATAACTGGTAATAATATTCTCTGTACAGCGCTGCAGAATATGTGTGCGCTATATAATAACTGGTAATAATAGTCTCTGTACAGCGCTGCGGAATATGTGTGCGCTATATAATAACTGGTAATAATATTCTCTGTACAGCGCTGCAGAATATGTGTGCACTATATAATAACTGGTAATAATAGTCTCTGTACAGCGCTGCGGAATATGTGTGCGCTATATAATAACTGGTAATAATATTCTCTGTACAGCGCTGCAGAATATGTGTGCACTATATAATAACTGGTAATAATAGTCTCTGTACAGCGCTGCGGAATATGTGTGCACTATATAATAACTGGTAATAATCTCTGTACAGCGCTGCGGAATATGTGTGCGCTATATAATAACTGGTAATAATAGTCTCTGTACAGCGCTGTGGAATATGTGTGCGCTATATAATAACTGGTAATAATAGTCTCTGTACAGCGCTGTGGAATATGTGTGCGCTATATAATAACTGGTAATAATAGTCTCTGTGCAGCGCTGCGGAATATGTGTGCGCTTTATAATAACTGGTAATAATATTCTCTGTACAGCGCTGCAGAATATGTGTGCGCTATATAATAACTGGTAATAATAGTCTCTGTACAGCGCTGTGGAATATGTGTGCGCTATATAATAACTGGTAATAATAGTCTCTGTACAGCGCTGCGGAATATGTGTGCGCTATATAATAACTGGTAATAATAGTCTCTGTACAGCGCTGCGGACTATGTGTGCGCTATATAATAACTGGTAATAATAGTCTCTGTACAGCGCTGCGGAATATGTGTGCGCTATATAATAACTGGTAATAATATTCTCTGTACAGCGCTGCAGAATATGTGTGCGCTATATAATAACTGGTAATAATCTCTGTACAGCGCTGCGGAATATGTGTGCGCTATATAAATCTATATAAATAACTGGTAATAATATTCTCTGTACAGCGCTGCGGAATATGTGTGCGCTATATAAATAACTGGTAATAATATTCTCTGTACAGCGCTGCGGAATATGTGTGCACTATATAATAACTGGTAATAATAGTCTCTGTACAGCGCTGCGGAATATGTGTGTGTTATATAATAACTGGTAATAATATTCTCTGTACAGCGCTGCGGAATATGTGTGCACTATATAATAACTGGTAATAATAGTCTCTGTACAGCGCTGCGGAATATGTGTGTGTTATATAATAACTGGTAATAATATCCTCTGTACAGAGCTGCGGAATATGTGTGCGCTATATAATAACTGGTAATATTCTCTGTACAGCGCTGTGGAATATGTGTGCGCTATATAATAACTGGTAATAATAGTCTCTGTACAGCGCTGCGGAATATGTGTGTGCTATATAATAACTGGTAATAATATTCTCTGTACAGCGCTGCAGAATATGTGTGCGCTATATAATAACTGGTAATAATCTCTGTACAGCGCTGCGGAATATGTGTGCGCTATATAAATAACTGGTAATAATATTCTCTGTACAGCGCTGCGGAATATGTGTGCGCTATATAAATAACTGGTAATAATATTCTCTGTACAGCGCTGCGGAATATGTGTGCGCTATATAATAACTGGTAATAATAATCTCTGTACAGTGCTGCGGAATATGTGTGCGCTATATAATAACTGGTAATAATATTCTCTGTACAGCGCTGCGGAATATGTGTGCACTATATAATAACTGGTAATAATAGTCTCTGTACAGCGCTGCGGAATATGTGTGTGTTATATAATAACTGGTAATAATATCCTCTGTACAGAGCTGCGGAATATGTGTGCGCTATATAATAACTGGTAATAATATTCTCTGTACAGCGCTGCGGAATATGTGTGCGCTATATAATAACTGGTAATAATAGTCTCTGTACAGCGCTGCGGAATATGTGTGCGCTATATAATAACTGGTAATAATAATCTCTGTACAGCGCTGCGGAATATGTGTGCGCTATATAATAACTGGTAATAATAGTCTCTGTACAGCGCTGCGGAATATGTGTGCGCTATATAATAACTGGTAATAATAGTATCTGTACAGCGCTGCGGAATATGTGTGCGCTATATAATAACTGGTAATAATAGTCTCTGTACAGCGCTGTGGAATATGTGTGCGCTATATAATAACTGGTAATAATAGTCTCTGTGCAGCGCTGCGGAATATGTGTGCGCTTTATAATAACTGGTAATAATATTCTCTGTACAGCGCTGCGGAATATGTGTGCGCTATATAATAACTGGTAATAATAGTCTCTGTACAGCGCTGCGGAATATGTGTGCGCTATATAATAACTGGTAATAATATTCTCTGTACAGCGCTGCAGAATATGTGTGCGCTATATAATAACTGGTAATAATATTCTCTGTACAGCGCTGCGGAATATGTGTGTGCTATATAATAACTGGTAATAATATTCTCTGTACAGCGCTGCGGAATATGTGTGCGCTTTATAATAACTGGTAATAATAGTCTCTGTGCAGCGCTGCGGAATATGTGTGCGCTATATAATAACTGGTAATAATATTCTCTGTACAGCGCTGCGGAATATGTGTGCGCTATATAATAACTGGTAATAATAATCTCTGTATAGCGCTGCGGAATATGTGTGCGCTATATAATAACTGGTAATAATAGTCTCTGTACAGCGCTGCGGATTATGTGTGCGCTATATAATAACTGGTAATAATAGTCTCTGTACAGCGCTGCGGAATATGTGTGTGCTATATAATAACTGGTAATAATAGTCTCTGTACAGCGCTGCGGAATATGTGTGTGCTATATAATAACTGGTAATAATAGTCTCTGTACAGCGCTGCGGAATATGTGTGCGCTATATAATAACTGATAATAATAATCTCTGTACAGCGCTGCGGAATATGTGTGCGCTATATAAATAACTGGTAATAATTGTCTCTGTACAGCACTGCGGAATATGTGTGCGCTATATAATAACTGGTAATAATAGTCTCTGTACAGCGCTGCGGAATATGTGTGCACTATATAATAACTGGTAATATATATGTACAGCGCTGCGGAATATGTGTGCGCTATATAATAACTGGTAATAATAGTCTCTGTACAGCGCTGCGGAATATGTGTGCGCTATATAATAACTGGTAATATATATGTACAGCGCTGCGGAATATGTTTGCGCTATATAATAACTGGTAATAATAGTCTCTGTATAGCGCTGCAGAATATGTGTGCGCTATATAAATAACTGGTAATAATAGTCTCTGTACAGCGCTACGGAATATGTGTGCGCTATATAATAACTGGTAATATTCTGTGTACAGTGCTGCGGAATATATGTGTGCACTATATAATAACTGGTAATAATATTCTCTGTACAGCGCTGTGGAATATGTGTGCGCTATATAATAACTGGTAATAATAGTCTCTGTACAGCGCTACGGAATATGTGTGCGCTATATAATAACTGGTAATAATAGTCTCTGTACAGCGCTACGGAATATGTGTGCGCTATATAATAACTGGTAATATTCTGTGTACAGTGCTGCGGAATATATGTGTGCACTATATAATAACTGGTAATAATATTCTCTGTACAGCGCTGTGGAATATGTGTGCGCTATATAATAACTGGTAATATTCTGTGTACAGTGCTGCAGAATATGTGTGCACTATATAATAACTGGTAATAATATTCTCTGTACAGCGCTGTGGAATATGTGTGCGCTATATAATAACTGGTAATATTCTGTGTACAGCGCTGCGGAATATGTGTGCACTTGACAGGGTATTGTCTAATCGCTGTGCCCAACTACCCCCCACAAATGACATAACTCTCTTGTTGGATAAAATTGGCCACAGCAGCCATCTTTATTGAAACAATACAATTTTAAACAATAATCCAAAACATTCCCACGGAAGGTGGTCCCCGAGGCCCTCAATATATATATATCCACACCTCTAAGCACTTCCAGGAGCTCTTACCCCCAGCCGATAGCGATTGGCTCGAGGGCACCAATTGTACACACCCAGTGCTCATTAATTAACCTCACCCAGGGGAGTCCAGCCCCCTCATGGGGCCCTCCCCGCCGCATAATTAAGCCGGTACTTGTTTCCTATCTGGGCGCCCGTCGCGGGCATCGCGGGTACATTTATGTATGGCCGCGACGCGACCGACGCGATGCCCGCGATTTCCCATTGAAACCAATGTTAAACTTGGAAATCGTGTCGGTCGCGTCGCGGCCGGCCATAAATGTACCCGCGATGCCCGCGACGCGATGCTCACGATTTCCCATAGGAATCAATGTTAAAAGCCGCGATGGACCCGATTTTACTGTTAAATGCCTCAATCCACCCGATTTGGCCATAGGAATCAATGTTAAATGGGCCACAGAGCCCATTAACCCTTAAATGTCCCCCCCAATTTTTGACGCCACCCCACGATCGACGCCAACCCGAAGCGTGGCGAGCGCAGCGAGCCCGCGAGGGGCGGCGGTACGCGTCCTCCGACCTTTTCATGCCCTACTATCCACTAGGGCGTGGTGTGAGAATATAATAGTGTGGCGAGCGCAGCGAGCCACCGAGCCCGAAGCGTGGCGAGCGCAGCGAGCCCCGCGAGGGGACGCGGATACCTTCACAATTATGCGCGTCCCCTCACGGCCTTCACAGTGAAGGTATCCGCGTCCCCTCGCGGGGCTCGCTGCGCTCGCCACGCTTCGGGCTCGGTGGCTCGCTGCGCTCGCCACACTATTATATTCTCACACCACGCCCTAGTGGATAGTAGGGCATGAAAAGGTCGGAGGACGCGTACCGCCGCCCCTCGCGGGCTCGCTGCGCTCGCCACGCTTCGGGTTGGCGTGGATCGTGGGGTGGCGTCAAAAATTGGGGGGGACATTTAAGGGTTAATTGGGCCTAATTCAGGGTTAATATGGCCAAATCGGGTCAATTGAGCCATTTAACAGTGAAATCGCGGTCAATCAGCCTTTTTAACATTGTTCCCTATGGGAAAATCGCGGTGATCGCGGTCATCGCGGGCATCGCGACCATCCAATTTTACCCGCGATGCTTGCGATGACCGCGATCACCGCGATTTTTACCCCCGATGACCGCGATTTTGATCGTGGGCGCCCAGATAGGAAACAAGTACCATTAAGCCTCAATGCCACCAACCTCGAGGACCCCCCTCCGCACAGGCCACTGTGACAAAAAGACATCCTATCAAATATTCTACCTAAACTATAAAAAATAGGGAAGGGTGGGTGGGAGCTGTTGAGAAAATCTCCCAGTGACCCCTATTTCCTGCCTGAACCCTGCTTATAAACCCCTCCAACACCCCGTTAAGCCCCTCCCCTTATGACCCTCTCCTTAGACACCCCTCCTATGACTAACCTGCTAGTCAGCTCCCTACAAACCCTGTCAGGGGAGCCTACCCCCAGGCTTTGCCTCCAGTCCGGCTCCTACATGACAGGGTATTGTCTAATCGCTGTGCCCAATTACCCCCCACAAATGACATAACTCTCTTGTTGGATAAAATTGGCCACAGCAGCCATCTTTATTGAAACAATACAATTTTTAAACAATAATCCAAAAACATTCCCACGGAAGGTGGTCCCCGAGGCCCTCAATAAATATATATCCACACCTCTAAGCACTTCCAGGAGCTCTTACCCCCAGCCGATAGCGATTGGCTCGAGGGCACCAATTGTACACACCCAGTGCTCATTAATTAACCTCACCCAGGGGAGTCCAGCCCCCTCATGGGGCCCTCCCCGCCGCATAATTAGGCCTCAATGCCACAAACCTCGAGGACCCCCCTCCGCACAGGCCACTGTGACAAAAAGACATCCTATCAATTATATTACCTAAAACCTTCTAAAAACAGGGAGGGTGGGTGGGAGCTGTTGAGAAAATCTCCCAGTGACCCCTATTTCCTGCCTGAACCCTGCTTATAAACCCCTCCAACACCCCGTTAAGCCCCTCCCCCTATGACCCTCTCCTTAGACACCCCTTCTATGACTAACTGCTAGTCAGCTCCCTACAAACCCTGTCAGGGGAGCCTACCCCCAGGCTTTGCCTCCAGTCCGGCTCCTACATGACAGGGTATTGTCTAATCGCTGTGCCCAATTACCCCCCACAAATGACATAACTCTCTTGTTGGATAAAATTGGCCACAGCAGCCATCTTTATTGAAACAATACAATTTTTAAACAATAATCCAAAAACATTCCCACGGAAGGTGGTCCCCGAGGCCCTCAATAAATATATATCCACACCTCTAAGCACTTCCAGGAGCTCTTACCCCCAGCCGATAGCGATTGGCTCGAGGGCACCAATTGTACACACCCAGTGCTCATTAATTAACCTCACCCAGGGGAGTCCAGCCCCCTCATGGGGCCCTCCCCGCCGCATAATTAAGCCTCAATGCCACCAACCTCGAGGACCCCCCTCCGCCACAAAGCACGAGGTTAAACCCTTAACCCCGTGCGCCCCCCCCACATCCGGAACGCTGTTTCTATTCCCTCTTGTAGTCCCAAAGACCAAACATCTATCCCCACAGCATTCAGGTGCACACCGTCACCTCTCCAAAATGCCCCGGCACCAGACTCAAGTTCCCTGTGCCTCACCACAACAGCCCCGTTCCTGGCCATAAAACGCCCAATCGCCCTGTTAACTTTAATCCGTGCCTTATTGAGCTTGTCAGCCGACCTCGCATCCCTCCAATAATGGCGTGGCACGATGTCTGACCAAACCGTGATTAATTCCGGAAACATTGCCCATAACCGTAGGAGATCAAACTTGATATCCCGTATCAACTCCCTAAATGGTCTGCCCCCAAGGTCATTCCCGCCCACGTGCAGAACTAATATGTCGGGAACCCTATCGAGCCGAACAAAACGGTGAAATTCCTGCAGCACTCCACTCCATACCATACCGCGTTTTCCCAGCCAGCGAACCACTGCCTCCTCTCTATCCAAACCCAGCTGGCGGCCGTTCGGTCTGACATCAGCCCGTAAAGCTCCCCAAAAGACATATGAATGTCCTAAAATCCAAATCAGGCACGGGGGATGCCCTAAAACAGAAAAAACACGGTCAACCTCAACAATCCCCTAAACGAACATAAGACCGAAAGCGAGACGATTCCCACCGCCCAATACGCTTAATCAACTCATCCCCAAATCCCATTCTAGCAGCCTCAGTTGCGGCCCCAATGCGGAAAGAGTGACCCGCGTATTCCTCCCCCTTGAGGCCCAACGTCCGCAGGACTGCTCTAAACACACTTGTGAATTGAAACCGTGATAAAAAGGATCCATTCGCATGCATCAGCAAAGGATCCCTTTCCCTGCCCACTCTGACCTCCTTAAATATCCTCAGCCATGCCACCGGGCACATATCTGAGCCTGGTACAGAGAAGAGAACTACCTTCTTCCCCCTCCCTAACTGATCCGTCTTAGACCTCCTCACCACTAGCTCCACCCTATCCGAGTATAAATCCACATCCTCTCCTAACAAACCTCCCGGCCTGGACACGCTTGGACTCACGAGCTCCCCAATCCGCAGTGCCCCGAAGAAGGCAAGCGAAAAAGCTACCCCAAACAACCTTTCCTCGAAATTGGAACTACAGACCTCCCCTAACTTCATGCCCATATTCTGTAACAACTGGAAAGACACCGGCCTTCTCTGATCCTGTACGACATGACCTCTCCTCCAACCTTTTAAAGCCTGCGCAATCAGGAAATTCTTAATGACGTCAGGCCTGCCGCCTGCACGAAACCCAAAAGCCAAGCCTGCCATGCAGCGCGTGATTTTTGCCACTGACCAACCAATCTCCTTACAATGGCCTATATATAGCAAGACAGCCAATTCGTCATCATCCTCCTTCAGACCTGCTCCCTCACGCCATTCTAACCAGCTCCGCCATTCCTGATTGTATGCCGACCATGTATTCGGGGCCAAGGATTCCCTGATGAGCTGATCGACTACCCGTCCAGCAGAGCCCAGAGCCGACTCGGGAACCCGGTCCCCTCCCTGTCTGCCTCTGGTGCCAACTCCCGAAAACGCTCCCACTGTGAACGAGATAAAGCATCCGCAATGCCGTTAGAGACACCGGGAACGTGCCTAGCCACAACCCACAAATTCAAAGCCAGACATTCCAATACTAACTGCTGCAAAATAGTGACCACTGACGGTGAAGATGCCGACAATTGGTTAATAGCCATGACCACCCCCAAATTATCGCAGTAAAAACAAATCTTCCTATCGCGGAACAGCTCACCCCAAACAACTACTGCTACCAAGATAGGAAACAACTCCAACAATGCCAAGTCTTTAACCATGCCTCTCTGCACCCAAGACTCCGGCCACCGGCCTACACACCAATGTCCCTGGCAATATGCCCCGAACCCACCACTCCCGGCCGCGTCTGTGAAAAGGTCTAGCTCAGTAGCGACGCATGTGTCTGACATCCACAAAGCTCTGCCGTTAAAAGCTTCCAAAAAAGTTGCCCACACCCGCAAGTCCCCTTTCAACTCACTACCTAATCTGACAAAATGATGAGGAAGAACCACCCCTGCTGTCGCTGCTGCCAGCCTCCTGCTGAAAATGCGGCCCATAGGCATAATGCGACACGCAAAATTCAATTTGCCCAGCAAGGATTGCAATTCCCGCAATCTAATCTTCTTCAACAGCAATGCCCTCCCTACCTCGGCCTTCAAACCCAGCAATTTCTCCTCGGGCAAGCGGCACTCCATATTCTCGGTATCAATGACAATACCCAAAAAACTGATCACAGTCGCAGGGCCCTCCGTCTTACCTGGAGCAAGCGGGACCCCAAAGTCTGCCGACACCCTTTCAACAGTCCTCAACAATAAGTCACATACTCCGGTCCCCCCAGGACCAATACATAAGAAGTCATCTAGGTAATGAATAACTGAACTACACCCAGAGACATCCTTAACCACCCACTCCAAAAAAGAACTAAAGGCCTCAAAATAAGCACATGACAAAGAACAACCCATCGGTAAACAACGATCAACAAAAAATTCCCCGTCCCAACAACAACCCAACAAACGCAAACTGGTTGGGTGAACCGGCAGCAAACGGAATGCCGATTCAATATCAGTCTTTGCCAATCTGGCCCCTTTCCCAAACCGCTTCACCCACTGAACAGCCGCGTCAAACGATGTATAAACCACCGAGCAGATGTCAGGGTCGATGCCATCATTGACCGACGCCCCTTTTGGAAAAGATAAATGGTGTATAAGACGAAACTTGTTCGCCTCCTTTTTTGGCACCACCCCCAATGGAGAGACTATCAAATCTGGCCATGGTGCCGACCCAAAAGGTCCAGCCATACGACCCAGCTGCACCTCCTTACGCAGTTTATCCTGCACCACCTCTGGATGCTCCCTTGCAGACTTCAAATTCCTCCTCAAGCCCCCTGAAACCTGCACGTCAGAAGGTATCTTAAAACCTTCCCTAAACCCCTCCTCCAACAACACGGCTGTCTGCTGGTCAGGATACCTACGCAGATAGCCCAGCATCCTTTCCAGCCGAACTGGTGTCTCCCCCTTTTGAATTACCGTCCTGTGACTTCCCTCTGAAGCATTTATTTGCACCATGGGTCCCTCCACACGAGGAACATTCATGTTTAAATTTGCATTTTGCCCCAAAACGACATGACCCGTCATTAAAGGCAAAGCAGAGTCCCTTCTGCATGGCCGTCCCATTTGTGGCCTCCCTCGGCCCCCCCCCCGTCCCCACGAAAGGGCTGCCCACTTTTTGTGGGAGCCGTCACCTTTAACCATAAAGCAATATCCTTATGGTCCCAACGTATGTTAGGGCGAACAGCCTTCCTCTGCCTAAACTGCTCATCGTACCTGAGCCAAGCCAAGCCCCCATACACACGGTATGCCTCTCCTATCGCATCCATGTAACAAAACAAGCCTGAACAATTGTCAGGTGCCTTTTCCCCAATCACACTAGCCAAAATAGCAAATGCTTGCAGCCAGTTCGTGAATGACCGCGGTATCAGCCGATACCGCCGCCGTTCCTCCTCCTCCTTCTTCTCCTCTTTACGGGGCCTATCCAGATTAAAACGCTCTAAAGGGAGCAATGAAAATATATCAACGTATTCCCCTTTCCAAATCTTCTCCCTCACCTCCTGCTTCAGGTGGGCCCCCAATGGCCCCTCAAAGCATACATACACCTCCCCTTTTGCAGTGTCACTGAGCCTTCCACTCTCCTCCTGCGTCCCAACACTGCCCCCTTCTGCCCCTGCACTACTGCTACTTTGCTCACCGCCGGATACCGGCACCCCGCTGCTCACCGGCACCCCACTGCTAACCGGCACCCCACTGCTAACCGGCACACTATTACTGACTGACACACTAATGCTAGCTGGTGTGCCCGCATTCTGCGGCACCCATGCTGCCGCCGGGGACGGCCCCGCCCCCTGCCGCAAACCCACCAACCAATCTGCCAAACCACTCAATAATTCAGTAAAACCTCTACTCATTTCCCCTTGGAGGGCTAACCCTCCCCCCCCCTGACTCTGCGCTAAAGCATTAACAGACATAGAGACAGACTCACCAGGCTGTCTGGGGGCTGTGAACCCAGCAGCCGCAGGTCCAGTGTCCTGACGAACTCCAGCCAATGAGGAAGGACCAGGTATTTCTCCATCATCTGCTGACGCTGCCATCTCTCTTCTCCTGTCATCCCGACCCTCAGGTACAGCACCAGCCGGCGTGACCTCGTTGGAGGCGGAGCCAGCTGTGCGCCTCTCGCTCCGTGTACCAGGCCTGCGGTCCTCAGCCTGTACTTCTGCCCCCCTGGCACGACTCACCCCGCGCTGGGCAGCAGCATGCCCCGCATGCCCCACCGCACCAGGTCCAGTACCACGCGACGCCGGATCTTCTTGCACGTGGGGGGTATCCCCCCCGCGCGGAGGGTTCCGCCTGCTGGTTGGATTCCTCCCAGACCTGGTCCTGCGGGCGGAAGGTGCCCGGCCCGCAGCCTGGCCTGGAGGGTCCCTAACGGGGCTCCGTGAACGGCGCTGAACCCTGGGGGACACAGATGGGCTAAAGCGCTCCGGAGGCCTGGACCTCCGAGGCCGTGCACCCGCTGGAGCAGCCTCCTGCGTTGCTGCTCCCAGTCCCCCCAGCAGACCTGACATCTGCTGCTGCAGCCACTCAGTCCCTCTGGTGCCAACTGCCTCCCTGAGGGCAGCAAGCGCAGCGGATACCTCCGCATCAGCGTTGCCTGGGGAAGCCATGGGAGATGTCACGCTGCTTAGCTGTTGAGAAAATCTCCCAGTGACCCCTATTTCCTGCCTGCACTCTGCTTATAAACCCCTCCAACACCCCGTTAAGCCCCTCCCCCTATGACCCTCTCCTTAAGCACTCCTCCTATGACTAAACTGCTAGTCAGCTCCCTACAAACCCTGTCAGGGGAGCCTACCCCCAGGCTTTGCCTCCAGTCCGGCTCCTACAATATAATAACTGGTAATAATATTCTCTGTACAGCGCTGTGGAATATGTGTGCACTATATAAATAACTGGTAATAATATTCTCTGTACAGCACTGCGGAATATGTGTACGCTATATAATAACTGGTAATAATAGT
Source organism: Crinia signifera (assembly GCF_055691185.1). NCBI lineage: Eukaryota > Metazoa > Chordata > Amphibia > Anura > Myobatrachidae > Crinia > Crinia signifera. The sequence goes on from NC_139218.1 coordinate 4,714,772, forward strand.
CTCTGTACAGCGCTGCGGAATATGTTTGCGCTATATAAATAACTGGTAATAATAGTCTCTGTACAGTGCTGCGGAATATGTGTGCGCTATATAATAACTGGTAATAATAGTCTCTGTGCAGAGCTGCGGAATATGTGTGCGCTATATAATAACTGGTAATAATATTCTCTGTACAGCGCTGCGGAATATGTTTGCGCTATATAATAACTGGTAATAATATTCTCTGTACAGCGCTGCGGAATATGTGTGCGCTTTATAATAACTGGTAATAATATTCTCTGTACAGCGCTGCAGAATATGTGTGCGCTTTATAATAACTGGTAATAATATTCTCTGTACAGCGCTGCGGAATATGTGTGCGCTTTATAATAACTGGTAATAATATTCTCTGTACAGCGCTGCGGAATATGTGTGCGCTATATAATAACTGGTAATAATAGTCTCTGTACAGCGCTGCGGAATATGTGTGCGCTATATAATAACTGGTAATATTCTCTGTACAGCGCTGCAGAATATGTGTGCACTATATAATAACTGGTAATAATAGTCTCTGTACAGCGCTGCGGAATATGTGTGCGCTATATAATAACTGGTAATAATATTCTCTGTACAGCGCTGCAGAATATGTGTGCACTATATAATAACTGGTAATAATAGTCTCTGTACAGCGCTGCGGAATATGTGTGCACTATATAATAACTGGTAATAATAGTCTCTGTACAGCGCTGCGGAATATGTGTGCGCTATATAAATAACTGGTAATAATCTCTGTACAGCGCTGCGGAATATGTGTGTGCTATATAATAACTGGTAATAATAGTCTCTGTACAGCGCTGCGGAATATGTGTGCGCTATATAATAACTGGTAATAATAGTCTCTGTACAGCGCTGCGGAATATGTGTGCGCTATATAATAACTGGTAATAATAGTCTCTGTACCGCGCTGCGGAATATGTGTGCGCTATATAATAACTGGTAATAATATTCTCTGTACAGCGCTGCGGAATATGTGTGCGCTATATAATAACTGGTAATAATATTCTCTGTACCGCGCTGCGGAATATGTGTGCGCTATATAAATAACTGGTAATAATAGTCTCTGTACAGCGCTGCGGAATATGTGTGCGCTATATAATAACTGGTAATAATAGTCTCTGTACAGCGCTGCGGAATATTTGTGCGCTATATAATAACTGGTAATAATAGTCTCTGTACAGCGCTGCGGAATATGTGTGCGCTATATAATAACTGGTAATAATAGTCACTGTACAGCGCTGCGGAATATGTGTGCGCTATATAATAACTGGTAATAATAGTCTCTGTACAGCGCTGCGGAATATGTGTGCGCTATATAATAACTGGTAATAATAGTCTCTGTACAGCGCTGTGGAATATGTGCGCTCTATATAATAACTGGTAATAATAGTCTCTGTACAGCGCTGTGGAATATGTGAGCGCTATATAATAACTGGTAATAATATTCTCTGTACAGCGCTGTGGAATATGTGCGCTCTATATAATAACTGGTAATAATAGTCTCTGTACAGCGCTGCGGAATATGTGCGCGCTATATAATAACTGGTAATAATAGTCTCTGTACAGCGCTGCGGAATATGTGCGCGCTATATAATAACTGTTAATAATATTCTCTGTACAGCGCTGCGGAATATGTGTGCGCTATATAATAACTGGTAATAATAGTCTCTGTACAGCGCTGCGGAATATGTGCGCTCTATATAATAACTGGTAATAATAGTCTCTGTACAGCGCTGCGGAATATGTGAGCGCTATATAATAACTGGTAATAATATTCTCTGTACAGCGCTGCGGAATATGTGTGCGCTATATAATAACTGGTAATAATATTCTCTGTACAGCGCTGCGGAATATGTGCGCTCTATATAATAACTGGTAATAATAGTCTCTGTACAGCGCTGCGGAATATGTGCGCGCTATATAATAACTGGTAATAATAGTCTCTGTACAGCGCTGCGGAATATGTGCGCGCTATATAATAACTGGTAATAATAGTCTCTGTACAGCGCTGTGGAATATGTGCGCTCTATATAATAACTGGTAATAATAGTCTCTGTACAGCGCTGTGGAATATGTGCGCGCTATATAATAACTGGTAATAATAGTCTCTGTACAGCGCTGTGGAATATGTGTGCGCTATATAATAACTGGTAATAATATTCTCTGTACAGCGCTGTGGAATATGTGTGCGCTATATAATAACTGGTAATAATATTCTCTGTACAGCGCTGCGGAATATGTGTGCGCTATATAATAACTGGTAATAATAGTCTCTGTACAGAGCTGCAGAATATGTGTGCGCTATATAATAACTGGTAATAATAGTCTCTGTACAGCGCTGCGGAATATGTGTGCGCTATATAATAACTGGTAATAATATTCTCTGTACAGCGCTACGGAATATGTGTGCGCTATATAATAACTGGTAATAATAATCTCTGTACAGCGCTGCGGAATATGTGTGCGCTCTATATAATAACTGGTAATAATAGTCTCTGTACAACGCTGCGGAATATGTGTGCGCTATATAATAACTGGTAATAATATTCTCTGTACATCGCTGCGGAATATGTGTGCGCTATATAATAACTGGTAATAATAGTCTCTGTACAGCGCTGTGGAATATGTGTGCTCTATATAATAACTGGTAATAATAGTCTCTGTACAGCGCTGTGGAATATGTGAGTGCTATATAATAACTGGTAATAATAGTCTCTGTACAGCGCTGTGGAATATGTGTGCGCTATATAATAACTGGTAATAATATTCTCTGTACAGCGCTGCGGAATATGTGTGCGCTATATAATAACTGGTAATAATATTCTCTGTACAGCGCTGTGGAATATGTGCGCTCTATATAATAACTGGTAATAATAGTCTCTGTACAGCGCTGCGGAATATGTGCGCGCTATATAATAACTGGTAATAATAGTCTCTGTACAGCGCTGTGGAATATGTGCGCTCTATATAATAACTGGTAATAATAGTCTCTGTACAGCGCTGTGGAATATGTGTGCGCTATATAATAACTGGTAATAATAGTCTCTGTACAGCGCTGTGGAATATGTGTGCGCTATATAATAACTGGTAATAATATTCTCTGTACAGCGCTGTGGAATATGTGTGCGCTATATAATAACTGGTAATAATATTCTCTGTACAGCGCTGCGGAATATGTGTGCGCTATATAATAACTGGTAATAATAGTCTCTGTACAGAGCTGTAGAAAATGTGTGCGCTATATAATAACTGGTAATAATAGTCTCTGTACAGCGCTGCGGAATATGTGTGCGCTATATAATAACTGGTAATAATATTCTCTGTACAGTGCTACGGAATATGTGTGCGCTATATAATAACTGGTAATAATAATCTCTGTACAGCGCTGCGGAATATGTGTGCGCTCTATATAATAACTGGTAATAATAGTCTCTGTACAACGCTGCGGAATATGTGTGCGCTATATAATAACTGGTAATAATATTCTCTGTACAGCGCTGCGGAATATGTGTGCGCTATATAATAACTGGTAATAATATTCTCTGTACAGCGCTGTGGAATATGTGTGCGCTATATAATAACTGGTAATAATATTCTCTGTACAGCGCTGCGGAATATGTGTGCGCTATATAATAACTGGTAATAATAGTCTCTGTACAGAGCTGCAGAATATGTGTGCGCTATATAATAACTGGTAATAATAGTCTCTGTACAGCGCTGCGGAATATGTGTGCGCTATATAATAACTGGTAATAATATTCTCTGTACAGCGCTACGGAATATGTGTGCGCTATATAATAACTGGTAATAATAATCTCTGTACAGCGCTGCGGAATATGTGTGCGCTCTATATAATAACTGGTAATAATAGTCTCTGTACAACGCTGCGGAATATGTGTGCGCTATATAATAACTGGTAATAATATTCTCTGTACATCGCTGCGGAATATGTGTGCGCTATATAATAACTGGTAATAATAGTCTCTGTACAGCGCTGTGGAATATGTGTGCTCTATATAATAACTGGTAATAATAGTCTCTGTACAGCGCTGTGGAATATGTGAGTGCTATATAATAACTGGTAATAATAGTCTCTGTACAGCGCTGTGGAATATGTGTGCGCTATATAATAACTGGTAATAATATTCTCTGTACAGCGCTGCGGAATATGTGTGCGCTATATAATAACTGGTAATAATATTCTCTGTACAGCGCTGTGGAATATGTGCGCTCTATATAATAACTGGTAATAATAGTCTCTGTACAGCGCTGCGGAATATGTGCGCGCTATATAATAACTGGTAATAATAGTCTCTGTACAGCGCTGTGGAATATGTGCGCTCTATATAATAACTGGTAATAATAGTCTCTGTACAGCGCTGTGGAATATGTGTGCGCTATATAATAACTGGTAATAATAGTCTCTGTACAGCGCTGTGGAATATGTGTGCGCTATATAATAACTGGTAATAATATTCTCTGTACAGCGCTGTGGAATATGTGTGCGCTATATAATAACTGGTAATAATATTCTCTGTACAGCGCTGCGGAATATGTGTGCGCTATATAATAACTGGTAATAATAGTCTCTGTACAGAGCTGTAGAAAATGTGTGCGCTATATAATAACTGGTAATAATAGTCTCTGTACAGCGCTGCGGAATATGTGTGCGCTATATAATAACTGGTAATAATATTCTCTGTACAGTGCTACGGAATATGTGTGCGCTATATAATAACTGGTAATAATAATCTCTGTACAGCGCTGCGGAATATGTGTGCGCTCTATATAATAACTGGTAATAATAGTCTCTGTACAACGCTGCGGAATATGTGTGCGCTATATAATAACTGGTAATAATATTCTCTGTACATCGCTGCGGAATATGTGTGCGCTATATAATAACTGGTAATAATAGTCTCTGTACAGCGCTGCGGAATATGTGTGCGTTATATAATAACTGGTAATAATAGTCTCTGTACAGTGCTGCGGAATATGTGTGCGCTATATAATAACTGGTAATAATAGTCTCTGTGCAGAGCTGCGGAATATGTGTGCGCTATATAATAACTGGTAATAATATTCTCTGTACAGCGCTGCGGAATATGTTTGCGCTATATAATAACTGGTAATAATATTCTCTGTACAGCGCTGCGGAATATGTGTGCGCTTTATAATAACTGGTAATAATATTCTCTGTACAGCGCTGCAGAATATGTGTGCGCTTTATAATAACTGGTAATAATATTCTCTGTACAGCGCTGCGGAATATGTGTGCGCTTTATAATAACTGGTAATAATATTCTCTGTACAGCGCTGCGGAATATGTGTGCGCTATATAATAACTGGTAATAATAGTCTCTGTACAGCGCTGCGGAATATGTGTGCGCTATATAATAACTGGTAATATTCTCTGTACAGCGCTGCAGAATATGTGTGCACTATATAATAACTGGTAATAATAGTCTCTGTACAGCGCTGCGGAATATGTGTGCGCTATATAATAACTGGTAATAATATTCTCTGTACAGCGCTGCAGAATATGTGTGCACTATATAATAACTGGTAATAATAGTCTCTGTACAGCGCTGCGGAATATGTGTGCACTATATAATAACTGGAAATAATCTCTGTACAGCGCTGCGGAATATGTGTGCGCTATATAAATAACTGGTAATAATATTCTCTGTACAGCGCTGCGGAATATGTGTGCGCTATATAATAACTGGTAATAATAGTCTCTGTACAGCGCTGTGGAATATGTGTGCGCTATATAATAACTGGTAATAATATTCTCTGTACAGCGCTGCGGAATATGTGTGCGCTATATAATAACTGGTAATAATAGTCTCTGTACCGCGCTGCGGAATATGTGTGCGCTATATAATAACTGGTAATAATATTCTCTGTACAGCGCTGCGGAATATGTGTGCGCTATATAATAACTGGTAATAATATTCTCTGTACCGCGCTGCGGAATATGTGTGCGCTATATAAATAACTGGTAATAATAGTCTCTGTACAGCGCTGCGGAATATGTGTGCGCTATATAATAACTGGTAATAATAGTCTCTGTACAGCGCTGCGGAATATTTGTGCGCTATATAATAACTGGTAATAATAGTCTCTGTACAGCGCTGCGGAATATGTGTGCGCTATATAATAACTGGTAATAATAGTCACTGTACAGCGCTGCGGAATATGTGTGCGCTATATAATAACTGGTAATAATAGTCTCTGTACAGCGCTGCGGAATATGTGTGCGCTATATAATAACTGGTAATAATAGTCTCTGTACAGCGCTGTGGAATATGTGCGCTCTATATAATAACTGGTAATAATAGTCTCTGTACAGCGCTGTGGAATATGTGAGCGCTATATAATAACTGGTAATAATATTCTCTGTACAGCGCTGTGGAATATGTGCGCTCTATATAATAACTGGTAATAATAGTCTCTGTACAGCGCTGCGGAATATGTGTGCGCTATATAATAACTGGTAATAATAGTCTCTGTACAGCGCTGCGGAATATGTGTGCGCTATATAATAACTTTTAATAATAGTCTCTGTACAGCGCTGCGGAATATGTGTGCGCTATATAATAACTGGTAATAATAGTCTCTGTACAGCGCTGTGGAATATGTGCGCTCTATATAATAACTGGTAATAATAGTCTCTGTACAGCGCTGTGGAATATGTGAGCGCTATATAATAACTGGTAATAATATTCTCTGTACAGCGCTGCGGAATATGTGTGCGCTATATAATAACTGGTAATAATATTCTCTGTACAGCGCTGTGGAATATGTGCGCTCTATATAATAACTGGTAATAATAGTCTCTGTACAGCGCTGCGGAATATGTGTGCGCTATATAATAACTGGTAATAATAGTCTCTGTACAGCGCTGTGGAATATGTGTGCGCTATATAATAACTGGTAATAATAGTCTCTGTACAGCGCTGTGGAATATGTGCGCTCTATATAATAACTGGTAATAATAGTCTCTGTACAGCGCTGTGGAATATGTGTGCGCTATATAATAACTGGTAATAATAGTCTCTGTACAGAGCTGTAGAATATGTGTGCGCTATATAATAACTGGTAATAATAGTCTCTGTACAGCGCTGCGGAATATGTGTGCGCTATATAATAACTGGTAATAATATTCTCTGTACAGTGCTACGGAATATGTGTGCGCTATATAATAACTGGAAATAATAATCTCTGTACAGCGCTGCGGAATATGTGTGCGCTATATAATAACTGGTAATAATATTCTCTGTACAGCGCTGCGGAATATGTGTGCGCTATGTAAATAACTGGTAATAATATTCTCTGTACAGCGTTGCGGAATATGTGTGCGCTATATAATAACTGGTAATAATAGTCTCTGTACAACGCTGTGGAATATGTGTGCGCTATATAATAACTGGTAATAATAATCTCTGTACAGCGCTGCGGAATATGTGTGCGCTCTATATAATAACTGGTAATAATAGTCTCTGTACAACGCTGCGGAATATGTGTGCGCTATATAATAACTGGTAATAATATTCTCTGTACATCGCTGCGGAATATGTGTGCGCTATATAATAACTGGTAATAATAGTCTCTGTACAGCGCTGTGGAATATGTGTGCTCTATATAATAACTGGTAATAATAGTCTCTGTACAGCGCTGTGGAATATGTGAGCGCTATATAATAACTGGTAATAATAGTCTCTGTACAGCGCTGTGGAATATGTGTGCGCTATATAATAACTGGTAATAATATTCTCTGTACAGCGCTGCGGAATATGTGTGCGCTATATAATAACTGGTAATAATATTCTCTGTACAGCGCTGTGGAATATGTGCGCTCTATATAATAACTGGTAATAATAGTCTCTGTACAGCGCTGCGGAATATGTGTGCGCTATATAATAACTGGTAATAATAGTCTCTGTACAGCGCTGTGGAATATGTGTGCGCTATATAATAACTGGTAATAATAGTCTCTGTACAGCGCTGTGGAATATGTGCGCTCTATATAATAACTGGTAATAATAGTCTCTGTACAGCGCTGTGGAATATGTGCGCGCTATATAATAACTGGTAATAATAGTCTCTGTACAGCGCTGTGGAATATGTGTGCGCTATATAATAACTGGTAATAATATTCTCTGTACAGCGCTGTGGAATATGTGTGCGCTATATAATAACTGGTAATAATATTCTCTGTACAGCGCTGCGGAATATGTGTGCGCTATATAATAACTGGTAATAATAGTCTCTGTACAGAGCTGTAGAAAATGTGTGCGCTATATAATAACTGGTAATAATAGTCTCTGTACAGCGCTGCGGAATATGTGTGCGCTATATAATAACTGGTAATAATATTCTCTGTACAGTGCTACGGAATATGTGTGCGCTATATAATAACTGGTAATAATAATCTCTGTACAGCGCTGCGGAATATGTGTGCGCTCTATATAATAACTGGTAATAATAGTCTCTGTACAACGCTGCGGAATATGTGTGCGCTATATAATAACTGGTAATAATATTCTCTGTACATCACTGCGGAATATGTGTGCGCTATATAATAACTGGTAATAATATTCTCTGTACAGCGCTGTGGAATATGTGTGCGCTATATAATAACTGGTAATAATATTCTCTGTACAGCGCTGCGGAATATGTGTGCGCTATATAATAACTGGTAATAATAGTCTCTGTACAGCGCTGCAGAATATGTGCATGCTATATAATAACTGGTAATAATAGTCTCTGTACAGCGCTGCGGAATATGTGTGCGCTATATAATAACTGGTAATAATAGTCTCTGTACAGCGCTGCGGAATATGTGTGCGCTATATAATAACTGGTAATAATATTCTCTGTACAGTGCTACGGAATATGTGTGCGCTATATAATAACTGGTAATAATAATCTCTGTACAGCGCTGCGGAATATGTGTGCGCTCTATATAATAACTGGTAATAATAGTCTCTGTACAACGCTGCGGAATATGTGTGCGCTATATAATAACTGGTAATAATATTCTCTGTACATCGCTGCGGAATATGTGTGCGCTATATAATAACTGGTAATAATAGTCTCTGTACAGCGCTGTGGAATATGTGTGCTCTATATAATAACTGGTAATAATAGTCTCTGTACAGCGCTGTGGAATATGTGAGCGCTATATAATAACTGGTAATAATAGTCTCTGTACAGCGCTGCGGAATATGTGTGCGCTATATAATAACTGGGAATAATAGTCTCTGTACAGCGCTGCGGAATATGTGTGCGCTATATAATAACTGGTAATAATAGTCTCTGTACAGCGCTGTGGAATATGTGAGCGCTATATAATAACTGGTAATAATAGTCTCTGTACAGCGCTGTGGAATATGTGTGCGCTATAAAATAACTGGTGTTAATATTCTCTGTACAGCGCTGTGGAATATGTGTGCGCTATATAATAACTGGTAATAATAATCTCTGTACAGCGCTGTGGAATATGTGTGCGCTATATAATATCTGGTAATAGTCTCTGTACAGCACTGCGGAATATGTGTGCGCTATATAATAACTGGTAATAATAGTCTCTGTACAGCGCTGCGGAATATGTGTGCGCTATATAATAACTGGTAATAATAATCTCTGTACAGCGCTGTGGAATATGTGTGCGCTATATAATATCTGGTAATAGTCTCTGTACAGCACTGCGGAATATGTGTGCGCTATATAATAACTGGTAATAATAGTCTCTGTACAGCGCTGCGGAATATGTGTGCGCTATATAATAACTGGGAATAATAGTCTCTGTACAGCGCTGCGGAATATGTGTGCGCTATATAATAACTGGTAATAATAGTCTCTGTACAGCGCTGTGGAATATGTGAGCGCTATATAATAACTGGTAATAATAGTCTCTGTACAGCGCTGTGGAATATGTGTGCGCTATAAAATAACTGGTGTTAATATTCTCTGTACAGCGCTGTGGAATATGTGTGCGCTATATAATAACTGGTAATAATAATCTCTGTACAGCGCTGTGGAATATGTGTGCGCTATATAATATCTGGTAATAGTCTCTGTACAGCACTGCGGAATATGTGTGCGCTATATAATAACTGGTAATAATAGTCTCTGTACAGCGCTGCGGAATATGTGTGCGCTATATAATAACTGGTAATAATAATCTCTGTACAGCGCTGTGGAATATGTGTGCGCTATATAATATCTGGTAATAGTCTCTGTACAGCACTGCGGAATATGTGTGCGCTATATAATAACTGGTAATAATAGTCTCTGTACAGCGCTGCGGAATATGTGTGCGCTATATAATAACTGGTAATAATAATCTCTGTACAGCGCTGCGGAATATGTGTGCGCTATATAATAACTGGTAATAATAGTCTCTGTACAGCGCTGTGGAATATGTGTGCGCTATATAATATCTGGTAATAATAGTCTCTGTACAGCGCTGTGGAATATGTGTGCTATATAATAACTGGTAATAATAATCTCTGTACAGCGCTGCGGAATATGTGTGCGCTATATAATAACTGGTAATAATAGTCTCTGTACAGCGCTGTGGAATATGTGTGCGCTATATAAATAACTGGTAATAATAGTCTCTGTACAGCGCTGTGGAATATGTGTGCGCTATATAATAACTGGTAATAATAGTCTCTGTACAGCGCTGCGGAATATGTGTGCGCTATATAATAACTGGTAATAATAATCTCTGTACAGCGCTGCGGAATATGTGTGCGCTATATAATATCTGGTAATAATAGTCTCTGTACAGCGCTGCGGAATATGTGTGCGCTATATAATAACTGGTAATAATAGTCTCTGTACAGCGCTGCGGAATATGTGTGCGCTATATAATAACTGGTAATAATAGTCTCTGTACAGCGCTGTGGAATATGTGTGCGCTATATAATAACTGGTAATAATAGTCTCTGTACAGCGCTGCGGAATATGTGTGCGCTATATAATAACTGGTAATAATAATCTCTGTACAGCGCTGCGGAATATGTGTGCGCTATATAATATCTGGTAATAATAGTCTCTGTACAGCGCTGCGGAATATGTGTGCGCTATATAATAACTGGTAATAATAGTCTCTGTACAGCGCTGCGGAATATGTGTGCGCTATATAATAACTGGTAATAATAATCTCTGTACAGCGCTGTGGAATATGTGAGCGCTATATAATAACTGGTAATAATAGTCTCTGTACAGCGCTGTGGAATATGTGTGCGCTATATAATAACTGGTAATAATATTCTCTGTACAGCGCTGCGGAATATGTGTGCGCTATATAATAACTGGTAATAATATTCTCTGTACAGCGCTGTGGAATATGTGCGCTCTATATAATAACTGGTAATAATAGTCTCTGTACAGCGCTGCGGAATATGTGTGCGCTATATAATAACTGGTAATAATAGTCTCTGTACAGCGCTGTGGAATATGTGTGCGCTATATAATAACTGGTAATAATAGTCTCTGTACAGCGCTGTGGAATATGTGCGCTCTATATAATAACTGGTAAAAATAGTCTCTGTACAGCGCTGTGGAATATGTGTGCGCTATATAATAACTGGTAATAATAGTCTCTGTACAGCGCTGTGGAATATGTGTGCGCTATATAATAACTGGTAATAATATTCTCTATACAGCGCTGCGGAATATGTGTGCGCTATATAATAACTGGTAATAATAGTCTCTGTACAGAGCTGTAGAATATGTGTGCGCTATATAATAACTGGTAATAATAGTCTCTGTACAGCGCTGCGGAATATGTGTGCGCTATATAATAACTGGTAATAATATTCTCTGTACAGTGCTACGGAATATGTGTGCGCTATATAATAACTGGTAATAATAATCTCTGTACAGCGCTGCGGAATATGTGTGCGCTCTATATAATAACTGGTAATAATAGTCTCTGTACAACGCTGCGGAATATGTGTGCGCTATATAATAACTGGTAATAATATTCTCTGTACATCGCTGCGGAATATGTGTGCGCTATATAATAACTGGTAATAATAGTCTCTGTACAGCGCTGTGGAATATGTGTGCTCTATATAATAACTGGTAATAATAGTCTCTGTACAGCGCTGTGGAATATGTGAGCGCTATATAATAACTGGTAATAATAGTCTCTGTACAGCGCTGCGGAATATGTGTGCGCTATATAATAACTGGGAATAATAGTCTCTGTACAGCGCTGCGGAATATGTGTGCGCTATATAATAACTGGTAATAATAGTCTCTGTACAGCGCTGTGGAATATGTGTGCTCTATATAATAACTGGTAATAATATTCTGTGTACAGTGCTGCGGAATATATGTGCGCTATATAATAACTGGTAATAATAGTCTCTGTACAGCGCTGTGGAATATGTGAGCGCTATATAATAACTGGTAATAATAGTCTCTGTACAGCGCTGTGGAATATGTGTGCGCTATATAATAACTGGTGTTAATATTCTCTGTACAGCGCTGTGGATTATGTGTGCGCTATATAATAACTGGTAATAATAATCTCTGTACAGCGCTGTGGAATATGTGTGCGCTATATAATATCTGGTAATAGTCTCTGTACAGCACTGCGGAATATGTGTACGCTATATAATAACTGGTAATAATAGTCTCTGTACAGCGCTGCGGAATATGTGTGCGCTATATAATAACTGGTAATAATAGTCTCTGTACAGCGCTGCGGAATATGTGTGCGCTATATAAATAACTAGTAATAATAGTCTCTGTACAGCGCTGCGGAATATGTGTGCGCTATATAATAACTGGTAATAATAGTCTCTGTACAGCGCTGTGGAATATGTGTGCGCTATATAATAACTGGTAATAATAGTCTCTGTACAGCGCTGCGGAATATGTGTGCGCTATATAATAACTGGTAATAATAATCTCTGTACAGCGCTGTGGAATATGTGTGCGCTATATAATATCTGGTAATAATAATCTCTGTACAGTGCTGCGGAATATGTGTGCGCTATATAATATCTGGTAATAGTGTCTGTACAGCGCTGTGGAATATGTGTGCGCTATATAATATCTGGTAATAATAGTCTCTGTACAGCGCTGTGGAATATGTGTGCGCTATATAATATCTGGTAATAGTGTCTGTACAGCGCTGTGGAATATGTGTGCGCTATATAATATCTGGTAATAATAGTCTCTGTACAGCGCTGTGGAATATGTGTGCGCTATATAATATCTGGTAATAATAGTCTCTGTACAGCGCTGCGGAATATGTGTGCGCTATATAATAACTGGTAATAATAATCTCTGTACAGCGCTGTGGAATATGTGTGCGCTATATAATATCTGGTAATAGTCTCTGTACAGCACTGCGGAATATGTGTACGCTATATAATAACTGGTAATAATAGTCTCTGTACAGCGCTGCGGAATATGTGTGCGCTATATAATAACTGGTAATAATAGTCTCTGTACAGCGCTGCGGAATATGTGTGCGCTATATAAATAACTGGTAATAATAGTCTCTGTACAGCGCTGCGGAATATGTGTGCGCTATATAATAACTGGTAATAATAGTCTCTGTACAGCGCTGCGGAATATGTGTGCGCTATATAATAACTGGTAATAATAGTCTCTGTACAGCGCTGCGGAATATGTGTGCGCTATATAATAACTGGTAATAATATTCTCTGTACAGCGCTGCGGAATATGTGTGCGCTATATAATAACTGGTAATAATAGTCTCTGTACAGCGCTGCGGAATATGTGTGCGCTATATAATAACTGGTAATAATATTCTCTGTACAGCGCTGCGGAATATGTGTGCGCTATATAATAACTGGTAATAATAGTCTCTGTACAGAGCTGTAGAAAATGTGTGCGCTATATAATAACTGGTAATAATAGTCTCTGTACAGCGCTGCGGAATATGTGTGCGCTATATAATAACTGGTAATAATATTCTCTGTACAGTGCTACGGAATATGTGTGCGCTATATAATAACTGGTAATAATAATCTCTGTACAGCGCTGCGGAATATGTGTGCGCTCTATATAATAACTGGTAATAATAGTCTCTGTACAACGCTGCGGAATATGTGTGCGCTATATAATAACTGGTAATAATATTCTCTGTACATCGCTGCGGAATATGTGTGCGCTATATAATAACTGGTAATAATAGTCTCTGTACAGCGCTGTGGAATATGTGTGCTCTATATAATAACTGGTAATAATAGTCTCTGTACAGCGCTGTGGAATATGTGAGCGCTATATAATAACTGGTAATAATAGTCTCTGTACAGCGCTGCGGAATATGTGTGCGCTATATAATAACTGGGAATAATAGTCTCTGTACAGCGCTGCGGAATATGTGTGCGCTATATAATAACTGGTAATAATAGTCTCTGTACAGCGCTGTGGAATATGTGTGCTCTATATAATAACTGGTAATAATATTCTGTGTACAGTGCTGCGGAATATATGTGCGCTATATAATAACTGGTAATAATAGTCTCTGTACAGCGCTGTGGAATATGTGAGCGCTATATAATAACTGGTAATAATAGTCTCTGTACAGCGCTGTGGAATATGTGTGCGCTATAAAATAACTGGTGTTAATATTCTCTGTACAGCGCTGTGGAATATGTGTGCGCTATATAATAACTGGTAATAATAATCTCTGTACAGCGCTGTGGAATATGTGTGCGCTATATAATATCTGGTAATAGTCTCTGTACAGCACTGCGGAATATGTGTGCGCTATATAATAACTGGTAATAATAGTCTCTGTACAGCGCTGCGGAATATGTGTGCGCTATATAATAACTGGTAATAATAATCTCTGTACAGCGCTGTGGAATATGTGTGCGCTATATAATATCTGGTAATAGTCTCTGTACAGCGCTGTGGAATATGTGTGCGCTATATAATATCTGGTAATAATAGTCTCTGTACAGCGCTGTGGAATATGTGTGCTATATAATAACTGGTAATAATAATCTCTGTACAGCGCTGCGGAATATGTGTGCGCTATATAATAACTGGTAATAATAGTCTCTGTACAGCGCTGTGGAATATGTGTGCGCTATATAAATAACTGGTAATAATAGTCTCTGTACAGCGCTGTGGAATATGTGTGCGCTATATAATAACTGGTAATAATAGTCTCTGTACAGCGCTGCGGAATATGTGTGCGCTATATAATAACTGGTAATAATAATCTCTGTACAGCGCTGCGGAATATGTGTGCGCTATATAATATCTGGTAATAATAGTCTCTGTACAGCGCTGCGGAATATGTGTGCGCTATATAATAACTGGTAATAATAGTCTCTGTACAGCGCTGCGGAATATGTGTGCGCTATATAATAACTGGTAATAATAGTCTCTGTACAGCGCTGTGGAATATGTGTGCGCTATATAATAACTGGTAATAATAGTCTCTGTACAGCGCTGCGGAATATGTGTGCGCTATATAATAACTGGTAATAATAATCTCTGTACAGCGCTGCGGAATATGTGTGCGCTATATAATATCTGGTAATAATAGTCTCTGTACAGCGCTGCGGAATATGTGTGCGCTATATAATAACTGGTAATAATAGTCTCTGTACAGCGCTGCGGAATATGTGTGCGCTATATAATAACTGGTAATAATAATCTCTGTACAGCGCTGTGGAATATGTGAGCGCTATATAATAACTGGTAATAATAGTCTCTGTACAGCGCTGCGGAATATGTGTGCGCTATATAATAACTGGTAATAATAGTCTCTGTACAGCGCTGCGGAATATGTGTGCGCTATATAATAACTGGTAATAATATTCTCTGTACAGCGCTGTGGAATATGTGCGCTCTATATAATAACTGGTAATAATAGTCTCTGTACAGCGCTGCGGAATATGTGTGCGCTATATAATAACTGGTAATAATAGTCTCTGTACAGCGCTGTGGAATATGTGTGCGCTATATAATAACTGGTAATAATAGTCTCTGTACAGCGCTGTGGAATATGTGTGCGCTATATAATAACTGGAAATAATATTCTCTGTACAGCGCTGCGGAATATGTGTGCGCTATATAATAACTGGTAATAATAGTCTCTGTACAGCGCTGCGGAATATGTGTGCGCTATATAATAACTGGTAATAATATTCTCTGTACAGCGCTGCGGAATATGTGCGCTCTATATAATAACTGGTAAAAATAGTCTCTGTACAGCGCTGTGGAATATGTGCGCGCTATATAATAACTGGTAATAATAGTCTCTGTACAGCGCTGTGGAATATGTGTGCGCTATATAATAACTGGTAATAATATTCTCTGTACAGCGCTGCGGAATATGTGTGCGCTATATAATAACTGGTAATAATATTCTCTGTACAGCGCTGCGGAATATGTGTGCACTATATAATAACTGGTAATAATATTCTCTGTACAGCGCTGTGGAATATGTGTGCGCTATATAATAACTGGTAATAATAGTCTCTGTACAGCGCTGCGGAATATGTGTGTGCTATATAATAACTGGTAATAATAGTCTCTGTACAGTGCTGTGGAATATGTGTGCGCTATATAATAACTGGTAATAATAGTCTCTGTACAGCGCTGCGGAATATGTCTGCGCTATATAATAACTGGTAATAATATTCTCTGTACAGCGCTGCGGAATATGTGTGCGCTATATAATAACTGGTAATAATATTCTCTGTACAGCGCTGCGGAATATGTGTGCACTATATAATAACTGGTAATAATATTCTCTGTACAGCGCTGCGGAATATGTGTGCGCTATATAATAACTGGTAATAATATTCTCTGTACAGCGCTGTGGAATATGTGTGCGCTATATAATAACTGGTAATAATATTCTCTGTACAGCGCTGCGGAATATGTGTGCGCTATATAATAACTGGTAATAATAGTCTCTGTACAGCACTGTGGAATATGTGTGCGCTATATAATAACTGGTAATAATATTCTCTGTACAGCGCTGCGGAATATGTGTGCGCTATATAATAACTGGTAATAATAGTCTCTGTACAGCGCTGCGGAATATGTGTGCGCTATATAAGAACTGGTAATAAATACGTCACTCATAGTCGGAGACGCACACAGCAGCATGGCCCAGTCCCTCAGACAGACCACGCCCATAATGTATACGTCGCTTAGCAACCATTCATGCCGGGCCTAATCGCTGGCGGAAGGATCTCTCATCACAGCGCACCAATCCGCCCTATATCCCGGCAGAGCGGTAGTGAAAAGTATTCCCGGGTTCACGCGGTTGTTGGGGGGTATGGCTGGAGCTTGTGAGCATGGAAGGAGGCTGCGAGCTGTCCGTGTGGCCGCGGGGTCCCGGCGGTTGCTGAGGTAAGCGGCCGGGTGAGGTACAGTGAGCAGCGGAGGGATACGCAGCGGTGGTGACGTTGTTACAGGACTATATAAGGTGGGAGCGGAGGAGGAAGCAGTCTGTCAGCGGAGAGTCGCTGCAGTAACCGGACATACACCGTGCTCCACGCCGCGCTGTCAGGTGAGTGCCACGGGTCCCAGCGGTCTCTGTCTGTGGCTTGTAACGGAGACTCCGTGTGCTCTGCTGCCGGGCCAGCTCCTCAGGGTAGCCCTGTGCCGGGCCAGCTCCTCAGGATAGCCCTGTGCCGGGCCAGCTCCTCAGGATAGCCCTGTGCCGGGCCAGCTCCTCAGGATAGCACAATGGGGTATTGTCTGCTGCTGGTGGGCCAGCTCCTCAGGATAGCCCTGTGCCGGGCCAGCTCCTCAGGATAGCACAATGGGGTATTGTCTGCTGCTGGTGGGCCAGCTCCTCAGGATAGCCCTGTGCCGGGCCAGCTCCTCAGGATAGCACAATGGGGTATTGTCTGCTGCTGGTGGGCCAGCTCCTCAGGATAGCCATGTGCCGGGCCAGCTCCTCAGGAGAGCACAGTGGGGTATTGTCTGCTGCTGGCAGGCCAGCTCCTCAGGATAGCACGGTGGGGTATTGTCTGCTGCTGGCAGGCCAGCTCCTCAGGATAGCCGTGTGCCAGGATAGCATGGTGGGGTATTGTCTGCTGCTGGCAGGCCAGCTCCTCAGGAGAGCACGGTGGGGTATTGTCTGCTGCTGGCGGGCCAGCTCCTCAGGATAGCACGGTGGGGTATTGTCTGCTGCTGGCAGGCCAGCTCCTCAGGATAGCCATGGGCTGCTCCCCCTTCCTACCCTCATGTGCAGGTGGGCCATGTTCTCAGGATGTCACAATATGACATTGTCTGCGTCCATGTGCTGTAGGGCCAGCTCCTCACAATAGCCCCATGTGCACTCAGACCATGTTTTCATGATAGCTTTGGTAATTGCTGAGTGATCTATTGGCTCTCAGGCCAGCTTTTTAGGATGAGTGATCTACTGTGTTCTCCTGAGTGGTCAGGCCAGTTCCTCATGATGGCACCCCCTTCTCCCCATGTGCAGACAGGCCATGTTCTTAGGATAGCCGTGGTTAGTAGGGTGATTACATTGGCAGCTGGTGGCAGGCCATGTTCTCAGGCTAGACTAGCAGTGGTTCCGTGTCGCTATGGCACAGGGTCATAGTGACCGGTGGTGATCCAGGTGCCAGATCTGACCCCTATGCTGCACCCTCCTCCCCCTGCAGAGTGTGCGCTACCCCAGGGCATCTGCTGGTATGGGCCCTGTCCTGTAGCCTCCATGTAACTCCTCATTCCATCTGCCCCACGGGCATGTTAGTGCTATGCCAGGTAAGGGTTATTGCAGGTGCACCGGTGTGGTTGGGTTACCTGTGCAGGCTGGCTATGGGGTATACCTGCGGGTGCACAGGTGTGAGGCTAGCTGTGGTGTGGTCACGTTAGCTGTGGTGTATACCTGTGTGAGGCTAGCTGTGGTGTATACCTGCGGGTGCACAGGTGTGAGGCTAGCTGTGGTGTGGTGTATACCTGTGTGAGGCTAGCTGTGGTGTATACCTGCGGGTGCACAGGTGTGAGGCTAGCTGTGGTGTGGTCACGTTAGCTGTGGTGTATACCTGTGTGAGGCTAGCTGTGGTGTATACCTGCGGGTGCACAGGTGTGAGGCTAGCTGTGGTGTGGTGTATACCTGTGTGAGGCTAGCTGTGGTGTATACCTGCGGGTGCACAGGTGTGAGGCTAGCTGTGGTGTGGTCACGTTAGCTGTGGTGTATACCTGTGTGAGGCTGGCTATGGTGTATACCTGCGGGTGCACAGGTGTGAGGCTAGCTGTGGTGTATACCTGTGTGAGGCTAGCTATGGTGTATACCTGTGGGTGCACAGGTGTGAGGCTAGCTGCGGTGTGGTCACGTTAGCTGTGGTGTATACCTGCGGTGTGGTTGGGTTACCTGTGCAGGCTGGCTATGGTGTATACCTGCGGGTGCACAGGTGTGAGGCTAGCTATGGTGTATACCTGCGGGTGCACAGGTGTGAGGCTAGCTGTGGTGTATACCTGCGGGTGCACAGGTGTGAGGCTAGCTGCGGTGTGGTCACGTTAGCTGTGGTGTATACCTGCGGTGTGGTTGCGTTACCTGTGCAGGCTGTCTCTGGTGTATGCCTGCGGGTGCACCGGTGTGGGACTAGCTATGGGATAAACATGCGGTGTGGTTGCGTTACCTGTAGAGGCTAGGTGTGGTGTATACCTGCGGGTGCACAGGTGTGAGGCTAGCTGTGTGGTTGCATTACCTCTGGACGCTAGCTGTGGTGTATACCTGCGGTGTGGTTGCGTTACCTGTGGAGGCTGGCTGTGGTGTATACCTGCAGTGTGGCTACATTACCTGTGGAGGCTCTCTGGTGTGCACCTGCTATGGGACTGTACCCTGCCACCCACACAGTGACCTGTGCTTCCAGTGCGAGGCCCCAGGCTGGGGTACACGAGGTGAGCGGCAGATCACAGTCCCCAGGTGGTGGGTGGATAACCACATTCCCTGCATGTACGCGGGTGACACAGGGAGGGGGCCTGGTACCCGCAGGTGCCACTCATTATCTGGTGACGTTGTGACACTCGCAGCCTCGTATGTCAGACGTCAGGTAACCTGAAGCCTGGTCTGATGGGGTAATGTGGGATAGAATGGGGCTGTGACATGGCGTATGCCCTTATTAGCACCGCAGGCTCTGACGTCTATATTTAGCAGGGTCCCCTCATACTGGTAATGCTGTGATAATGGGGCATGCGGTGTGTCACTGGGAATGTGTCGGCCTGGGGCTCATTCTTACTGATTGTACAGGGTCATTGGGTAAACCCACTAATCTGTGTTATTGGCAGTTACAGAAAGCAGGAAGGGGGGGGGGGGGGGGGGGTACTGCTCACACACACAGCCGGGGCCACTAATGCCATGGAACGTGAGTCTGGCTTCCTGACACCAGAGCAGTGCATGCTGGGAATAGTCTGCCTTGTAACATGATGTACCCTCCAGGGTGACATGTATGTGCTATATCCGGAGCTGTCCTTGGCGCGCAGCTTCATAGACCCTGACATAAGTGGCACTACAAGTCTCAGCATGACCTGTCAAGCACAGAGGGAACAGTGTTGTGCTGTAGATCTGGCACTTTCATATTGGGGTCCTGCTGTGCACAGGGGTACACGGAACCTCTGCAGTGATAATAGTGGGGTGTAGGCTGCTGATGTGTCAGAAAAGGGGAATATCATAAGTGTAGGGACGCCTGAACTGGTGCGGAGGTGTTGTATTATCCCTGTGGCTGTGTGGGTTTCCTGTGGGTACTCCGGTTTCCTCCCACAATCCAAATATATACTGGCAGGCTAACTGGCTCCCAACTAAATTAACCCATGTGTGTAAACGTGGTACAGTAGGTAATAAAGTGTAAGCTCCACTGGTTCAGGGACTGGTGTGAATGACCAGCTACACTGTACAGAGTTGCGGCATATGTGTGTGCTATATAAATAACTGGTAGTAACAAAGCGGTGTGATGGTTGGCATTGCCACCTCATAGCACTGAGGTCCTAAGTTAATTTCCCACCATAGTCTGATCTGTGGGGAGTTTGTATATTCTCCCCAAGTGCTCTGATTCCTTCCATAGTCCAAAAGGGTCTATAGGGGCAGAGGGTGCTGACCCTGGAGATGTGCCTGGCTGCAATAGGGATCAGTCCTCACTCACTGCGCTGGGGGGGGGGGGGGTGTAGAGGGTGCTGACCCTGGAGATGTGCCTGGCTGCAATAGGGATCAGTCCTCACTCACTGCGCTGGGGGGGGTGTAGAGGGTGCTGACCCTGGAGATGTGCCTGGCTGCAATAGGGATCAGTCCTCACTCACTGCGCTGGGGGAGAGGGGGTGTATAGGGGCGGTGGGTGCTCACCCTGGCTGCAATAGGGATCAGTCCTCACTCACTGCACTGGGGGGGGGTGTATAGGGGTGGTGCAGAGGCGGAACTACCATTGGTGCAGCAGGTGCATTGCACCGGGGCCCCTGACAATTAAGGGGCCCACTGCTGCATACAATCATCAATGAGTTATTGTGAACCTGGGTTGGGGTGGAAGAGGGGGCCCAGATTATATTTTTGCACCTGGACCCACAACCCACAAGTTCCGCCACTGGGGCGGTAGGTGCTCACCCTGGCTGCAATAGGGATCAGTCCTCACTCACTGCACTGGGGGTGTAGAGGGTGCTGACCCTGGAGATGTGCCTGGCTGCAGTAGGGATCAGTCCTCACTCACTGCGCTGGGGGGTGTATAGGGGTAGCGGGAGCCCAGCCTGGCTGCAGTAGGGACCAGTCCTCCCTCGCTGGTCTGTAGTTTGAGCTGTCAACTGACATGTTCTGTATGGCTGTTGTCCCTATCTATAGCTGTCCCACTGGAGGTAGGTGGGGGGGGGGGGGGGTGTATAGGGGTAGAGGGAGCTCAGCCTGGCTGCAGCAGGGATCAGTCCTCTCTCGCTGGTCTGGAGCTGTCAGCTGACATGTTCTGTACGGCTGATAACCTGCAGGCTATTTGCTGCCGCGGTACAGGATGTCCTGATTACCAGCTGCTGACATGGATGTGCCCTGTGGGCCCCCGGTGACTGACATGGCTCTTACACTGGGTGGCTGATGTTAGGCACTACCAGACTGTGTAGCTGGAAGGTGATATGTTCTCCTGGAGCACACCTGGCATGCAGGGGTCAGACTGGCACTGTGCCCATGATGATATAGGTGACTCCTAGCCAGCTGTAACTGCGCATTCTCCAGTGTCACCCGCACTGATACACATCATATACACAATGTAACACTAATACTGTGTACACACGGGGGCAATAGGGGCTGAAATCGCTGGAAATATGGTCGCTGGCGACCATATTGCCAGTGATGGGAGTGTGCCCCTGCAATAAATCGCCGGGTGCGCGCTCCCGTTTTCAGCCCCTTTCTAATCGCTGGTCGCAGGAACATGCTCCTGTGACCAGCCCGGCAGTGACCTGTGACCGCCCGGCAGAGGTTCCCTTTCATCAGTGACCATCTCTGGTCGCTGATGAAAAGGAGAAACTGAGCAATATATCTCCCCGTGTGTACGGGGCTTAACACACAACTAGGAGCTTTGTCATCCTCCACGACAAGGATCAAATGCAGAATTAGACTGGGCTGAATAATTGCATTAATGCCCCATAGCTCTGGCCGGGCTGCAGGGAGGATATAGGGGTATGACCCGGCTGCCTGTACCACATTACACTGGCATAGACTTGTTGGGCAATGCTGTAGCCAGCACAGATACCAGACATGCCAAGGATTGCTGGTAACTATATTCCGGTATTGCCCCTTTCTGCGGGTTCTCCATCGGTCAGACATGGCACCGTAACACTTCCTGTCTGTGCTGCACCACACATCCTGTAGGCTTCATGTATGTTAATGTGAGCGGTGGGACTACCCGTACGCTTCCTGTTCTAGTGAATGCAGTGTCTGAGGTGCAGGTGACCATGGAGGGCTGTATTGGGTCAGGATATCTGTAACTCTGATGTTGTGAGATGCATGTCCCATAATGATGATGTAGTAGTCAGTGAAGGGTACAATGGCTGCTATGGGCTTTCTCACTGCTTGATACATGACCTGCTAACGCTCTGCCAGCTCTTGGTCATTGAGACTTTGCACAGGCTGGGCTGCCAGGACACTAGGTGGCATAGATGCAGCGGTTGGCACATGGGAGTCTGGGTATGCATGGGGAATGGGCACAGATGTAGCCAGCCCTCTGACTGCTTGGTGTAGAATATAAATCGCCGTGCACTCTGTTACGTGTCGCTAAGCCTGGTCTTCCTCTCTCCGCAGTAATTCCAGAAGATACCGCCATTATGTCAGCACAAGCAAGCTCCACCACAGACTCCTCAAAGTCCAAAAGTGTCCTCACCTGGGAGCAGGTCAGCCGCTTGAACAGCTTTCTGACGGAGGTGGTCCCAATCCATGGACGCGGTAACTTCCCCACCCTAAAGATCACTCTGAAGGATATTGTGCAGATGGCCCGCACCCGGCTGGAGGCTGCTGGTATCAAAGTGAGAGACGTACGGCTGAACGGCTCAGCGGCCAGTCACGTCTTGGTCAAAGACAATGGCTTGGGATACAAAGATCTGGACCTGATATTTAAGGTGACCATCTCTTCAGAAGCGGACTTCCAGTTGGTCAAAGACGTTGTCATTGGGTTGCTACTGAATTTCTTACCGGAGGGGGTGAACAAGGAGAAGATCAGCCCGGTGACCCTGAGAGAGGCGTACGTGCAGAAGCTGGTGAAGGTGTTCACCGATGCCGACCGCTGGAGTCTGATCTCCCTGTCCAACAGAGACGGGCGGAACATTGAGCTGAAGTTCGTCCACTCCATCCGCCGTCAGTTTGAGTTCAGTGTGGACTCTTTCCAGATCGTGCTGGATTCTCTGCTCTTCTACCACAACTGCTCAGAGAACCCCATGTCCGAACACTTCCATCCCACCGTCATTGGTGAGAGCGTCTATGGGGATTTCCAGGCCGCCCTCCACCACCTTCAGAACAAACTGATTGCCACCAAGAACCCCGAGGAGATCCGGGGTGGCGGCCTCATGAAGTACAGCAACCTGCTGGTGCGGGACTTCAAGCCCACAGACAAGGAGCAAATAAAGTCTCTGGAGCGCTACATGTGCTCACGCTTCTTCATAGACTTCTCTGACATCTTTGAGCAGCAGCGTAAGCTGGAGTCCTACCTCCAGAACCACTTCATTGGCGAGGAGAAGAGCAAGTACGACTACCTGATGATACTGCGCAAGGTGGTCAACGAGAGCACGGTGTGTCTGATGGGACACGAGCGCAGGCAGACCCTCAACCTAATCTCTCTGCTGGCCCTCAGGGTTCT
Source organism: Crinia signifera (assembly GCF_055691185.1). NCBI lineage: Eukaryota > Metazoa > Chordata > Amphibia > Anura > Myobatrachidae > Crinia > Crinia signifera. The sequence goes on from NC_139218.1 coordinate 4,739,116, forward strand.
CGCGGAGCAGAACATTATACCCAATGCCACCAATGTCACCTGCTACTACCAGCCTGCCCCTTATGTCAGCGATGCCAACTTCAGCAACTACTACATTGCCAATGCCGCGGTCTCCTACAGTCAGTCTTATCCTACATGGCTCCCATGTAGTTAGACGAGGCCTTGCCACGGACTCGGGTCATAGGGGCCAATGGCCTCCAAGCCACTAGTTGACTCTAGAATTTATGAACTTCCACGGCTTGGAGCCTTAATACTGGAAAGGGCCTGGCCCACTCCACTGCACATTACAAAATAATAAATATAAACGGTGCCCCCTTGGTCTATCTGTATGTGAGCGGTTTGTGTGTGGGCACCAGCCTCTCTGATGCCAGCCGATGTAAGATATGCAAAAAAATCAGTCCATTACCTCATTACTGAGCGATTGCTTCTGTCTAATGATCGGTGATCCTCTAATCTCTGCAGGACTGCAGTGACTTTTAAACCTATCAGTGTTGATTGCTTGGACGATCCACACTCCTGCTGGCGTTATCTGCCCCCAGACGTGGCAGGAGTCTTGTGGGAAAGTTCTGCAGAATCTATGAATAAAAAGAAAATGAAGGAGGGGAAAATAAAATGGAGGAAAAAAACTTTAAAATATAAAAGTTTATTTATTATAAAGATTATAAAATGGTATGAAAATGAAGGAAAAAAATGTAATGCAAGTGTTAATTTAGTGTGTGGGAGAGGGTCCGGTTCTGCAATAGATGTGTGTTGTGTTTGTAAGACGGGATAAAGTGCTTTATTTTGCTGCGCAGGAAGTGTTGTGCGCTCTGGGGTAACCAGGTACCCTCTCAGCAGGTGCAGCGGCTGTCTGCTTCATTTTGTTTTGAGAAGACTGCAGTTTGTTATGTTAATGGGGTGTTTTTTGGGATTTTATTTTTATTCCCCCTTCTCTCCTGCAGTCTCACAAGTCCTCCTGATTTCAGGTGTAAATCCCGATGGACTGGACCCAGCTAGTTCTGTAGGTATATTGGTGTGTACACTGGTGCCCCCTTCCTCCCTCCACATTGTGAGACCCCCCCCCCCAGTGACTGGCATGTCGGCGCTGCCTGTAGTGACTGGTGTGTCGGCACTGCCTGTAGTGACAGACCACACTAGGTTTAGTTCATAGAAGCCCCCAGGGCAGTGATTGGTGCCGGTGGCCGACTTATTCCTGGCCTGCAGTTTACTCCAGCGTGTACTGGGAGTGCTCTGTGCCTTAATATTAACCCCCTCCTGGAGTCTTCTGCCTGACCTCAGCCACCGATCTTCCATTACAGCCGTATATCCAGTTAGTGGGCTCAGTACCACGAATTGTGGCTTAGGGGCAGCCCAGCTGTGACTGCTTCGGGGTGGGGTGCTGCCTGTTATTTGGGGTATTGCTCTCCTGTTGCCCTCACACCGCCATAGGTACTGTGTGCAGAGAACTGAATTGCCCCCATAATGTCGCTTCTATGTATGGACCCAGTACCTCTCAAACCCCCCCCCCCCCCCCCTCCTCCTCTCTACTCCCTTTCTGTCCTGTGTTGAGCTTCGGAGCTGCTCAGGGATATTGTGAATTCTCTTTTATTACAGCTGCACAATGCAAATCCACCTGCTCCAGGCTTGTCTCAGTCCCTGCAGCACCTCATGGCTCTGCTCCCCCAGTGTTGTCTGCAGTAGAACAGCTGGACACGTGGCCTTGTGTCTCCAGCCCCGGGTGGAGTTAGTTTGTTTTTCCACTACTACAGATTGAGTCTGACGGAGCCTCTGAGCTGTTCTCCTCCCACCTGTAATGACCCTGGTTCTGGTGCCAGACCAATGTGACCTTTCGGTGGTATGGAGAATGGCCAATCCCCTCCCTGTCTGTCCTTCAGCCAGAGCCTGAGTGGCTAATGCACTTATCATGCACCCAGTGGTCAGTACGGCTTCTGCCGCCCCGTACGCTGATGTGTAATCTAGGCTCCTGAGCTATGTCCTCTTCCTTTCTAATAGACCTGCTGGGGTTGCTGGCCCAGTAGGCTTTGGGGTCTGTTCCTGGCATCGCTGCTGTGCAGGGCTCAATGTGAATGTCTTGTCTATATGCCTGCTGTAAGGCATTGGCCTGTGCTTGGCATGGTGGGTACTTCTGCCAGCCAGGATTTATGTGCAGGAATGTCCTTGGTCTGCTCTGTGAACCAGTGTGGGGTGACCTGCCAGCCAGGATTTATGTGCAGGAATGTCCTTGGTCTGCTCTGTGAACCAGTGTGGGGTGACCTGGCACTAATGGTGACGCTTGGGTCAGGCCCATCTCTGGCAGAGGGTGTAGGCGGGTTGTGGGTATCACTTAGTCTAGTGTAATGCTGCTTACTAGTCTTCCCGGAGTCCCTGCGAGGAAGTCCCTGCGATGCTGCAATAAGCCCCCTGTGTGGCCATTGGCCTGTGGTACCCGCAGCACCCTCTCCTCTGCTGCTGGCGTGCCGTGCCCAGTGTTCCTGCAGCTGGCACTCGCTGACCCGGTCACATCCTCCTGCGAGTGGCCGGTCGCGGTGTACTGAACCTTGGCACTTGTACAGGTGCCAGCTCTCCTTGGCAGGGTGTTATCAGGATGTGCCTATTATTCAGGGGAAGCCCGGCGCTACAGCTCCCAGTGTGGCCTGCAGTGCATGCTGGGAGTTGTAGTCTTCCCCCCCCCCCCCTTCCCCCTTGTTATATTGGTGTGGCACTAGGATGAGTGGGGAACATTGCTGTCTAATGACTTGTTTATGCCTTAATGTGAAATGTCTTCAGTTCCTTGATGAAAAATAAAGATTTATTTTAAACAGCGTTCTGTCTCCTCTGTTCCTGAGCGGCCGGGTACTTGGGGTGTAATGGGTTTCCTGACAGGGACTAGATGACGCTGGGAACACTGGTACAGAATTGACCACAAGGAAAGACAAGTGTCATGGTGTGGTGCACCTCTAGACAATAAAAAATAACCTCTTATTGTACATCTCTAAAACGGCGAAATATGAAACCTACATAGAATGACAAAACAAGGTGAGAATGGTGCGTGTTTAAGACAGCACGTGCAGGGATTCTCTGTATGTACTATGGGCTCTCTTATGGTAGCAGAGTCTCAGCGTCTCAATTGATTGTTGCATACAACAGTCGCCAATGACAGAGATGGGGTGAGAGTCCACCTCCTTTATTATATTAAGTCAATTGGCAACTATCGGAACCGTCTGCTTAATCTATAAGGGGAGACTGGTTGTTTCAACTGTCCATGTGGTTACAAATGTGGCCAGTATTGTGTTATTGTACCAACTCATTGACACTGTACTGGGATAGATGTAACACCTATATAAACAGTGCGGTAGAGGCTATGGGGGCGTTCTTTCAATAGCTGGCAGTTTGGGGGTCACACGTGTGGATCAGCTGATCACGGTACTTCAGTGATGCCGGTTGGTGGCAAGATGTAGGCGCTAGTGCCAGGTATAGTAACCTCTGACAGTAGTGGTTGTAGCCGGAGTACCCACGTGGTGGTGCGGTATCAGACAGCTGACCGGAGGGACCCGTGGCGTGACAGTGCAACAACGGCGAGGACACTGTCACGTCATAAGACAAAGTACAAATTACAGTTTATCACATTAGAGTTCTGCAGGTGGGTGAGAAGGGACAGTCCTTGGGTTGACACATACGGAGTCGAACACTGATGGTCCGCAAGGCTTGGGTTGACGTGTTGTGTTTTTGTTTTGTTTTTTTGGGGGGTTTTTTAGACTACGTGTGGGCAACGTAGTATTTTGTGCGTGGAGTGGTCCCTTGGCATGGTGACTGACATGAGGCTAGATCTGGGGCTGCCAGTCCCCTCTGGCAGCAGCTTTCTGTGGTGTAATCCTGCGTTCTCAGACACTCCGCTGTACTGAGCCCCCAAGGCCTAATCTAGAGAAGCCTCGCCTGCGCTATGGTCCCCGCCAGCATGCAAAGGGTTGTATGGGGTAATGGTCACAGCTGAGCATCTGAGGCTTTGCAGCTGGTTTTGGGGCATCCCTACAAATAAGTCTGCTGCAGAGATCCCATCAATCATTGGAGAGGATAATTTGTGGGTACACACCCCAAAAACTGGTGCAATGTAGACTTGAGAATGAAAACTAAAACCCTTCTTGCTGGTGCACAAATTATTTCTGTAGATCATGAAAAAAATTAACTTATTGTAAAGGGATAAAAGGACAGAAAGACAGTGTCAGGCTATTATACTGTCACTCTGTGCTCTCTATGACTGGAGTGTAAGCCTTGACCGGATTGGTTAAAAGTTATCTGCTTGTGAAAAATATTTTATCAATGTCCATAGATTTAAGTAGAAATGTACCAATTTCCTGCGGTGAGATGTCCCTGCTGTGTAATATATTGTAACTTATGTTCCACTGTGTAAAGCTGGGTACACATACAATTGTTGGGCGGGCCAGCCGCTCTTCCGCTGTGGGCGGGCCGCTGATATAGGGTCGGCTCTCACAGCTACAAAGTTACTGCTGTCGGCTTCTCGGCGATGAGTGGACTCCGTGTATTATAAACAAGACTTTCTGTATTTAAATTATTGCAATTTGGTGCTAGTTCAATTTTTAGCTGTAAAAGTCTAATTCTATTCTTATAAATACCTATAGATTTAGACTTGTACAGCTAAAAATTGAACTAGGGCAGTGGTTCCCAACCGTGGTCCTCAAGTACCCCCAACAGTGCAGTCTCCACACAGAATCACAGGTGACATAATTAGCTCCACCTGTGGATCTTTTAAAATGGGTCTGAATAATGAGCGCACCTGCTGGGTGACCTGGAAAACGTGCACTGTTGGGGGTAGTTGAGGACCAGGGTTGGGAACCACTGCACTAGGGCGAGAAGCGGACAGCAGTAACGCTCTGTAGCTGCCAGGATTCTGAGACACGGAGGTTAAACACTGAATCTCCCCCTCCGCTGTAATTTATACATGAGCGGAACCAGTAGGTGTTAGTGGCTGGTCCTGCACAGGCTCTTCAGTATTTATAAGGGAGCACCACCAGATATGTTACATTAACATCCATACAATATAATACATTGTTTTTTTTTTTTTTTAATTTTGGTTGACCAAAATTGTTTTTGCTGCTTGTGACAATCCCCCTCTTGCAGTGTAGACTTGTCAATCCTCCTGATATTCAGAAGTCGACCGTGTTGGGTCATCAGTGCTAAAGGTCACTGGTACAAAGGTCACTAACTAGAACTTTTTTCCCAGTGTGTGTGCTACGATAAGAGACGGCAGCCCTTGCCCCAAGCTAGGGGACTATCGGTGTTTGTACTGATGGTGGACAGAGATCAAGGTGTGGCCCCCCCCCCACCCCCCCCCCCCCCCCCCCCCCCCCCCCCACCCCCCCCCCCCCCCCCCCGGTATTATAGATGCAGAAACCTTAGCTGATTGCATAACACACCTGTATACATAGCTGCGTCTTATACTGTAGGTGCCAGCCTCCTATTACACTGTAGATGCCAGCCTCCTATTACACTGTAGATGCCAGCCTCCTATTATACTGTAGGTGCCAGCCTCCTATTATACTGTAGATGCCAGCCTCCTATTACACTGTAGGTGCCAGCCTCCTATTACACTGTAGGTGCCAGCCTCCTATTACACTGTAGGTGCCAGCCTCCTATTACACTGTAGGTGCCAGCCTCCTATTACACTGTAGGTGCCAGCCTCCTATTATACTGTAGGTACAAGCCTCCTAATACCATAGTCCAGTTGTCAAACTTTTTGAAATCACTGCACCCTACAGTTTCAGAATTTGACTCATGGCACCCCTAGGGCAAATGTTTCTTATTAAGGAAAACAAAAATGAGTAAATTGTCTTAATGTCATACTTGAGGTTAATTATGTGGGGAGGGATTGGATAAGCTTCAGTTTGTCCGCATATTTTATAATCTAAAGCCACAAATTTACTTATTACACTGACCAATTTGAATTAGTCCGGGACCACCAACCAAAGACATCCCTGCAAGTGTCCCAAGGTACCCCAGGGTGCCACGGCAGTTTGGGTACAGACTATGGCTGTGGTGCCCAGAGCTATGTCCTGAGGGTGCCAGGGTCGTGCTGGGTGCAAAGTATGCTGGGAGTACCTTTTTTTTTTATCCAATTATCTGACCCAAATGTTTCTGACACTGGGGCAGATGTGTTTAAGCCTGTCAAAGAGAAAACCTGTCAGAACTCATCAGCTGTTTAAAATAAGACTGTTGATTGGTGCATTATCTCCAGTTTCTCTTCACCAGGCTTAATACATCTGCCCAGTAACGGTTGGGAAGGAGCTGGATGCCTGACCGCTGGAACCCCCAAACTTCAACACTATCTATTGAGGTAACCTTCATACTCGTAGCCTTACCTCATACCCCAATGTAACTACACCTAACCTGGCTAGCCTTTCCTCATAGCCCAATGTAACCATCCCTAACCTGGCTAGCCTTTCCTCATACCCCAATGTAACTACACCTAACCTGGCTAGCCTTTCCTCATAGCCCAATGTAACCACCCCTAACCTGGCTAGCCTTTCCTCATATCCCAATGTAACCACCCCTAACCTGGCTAGCCTTTCCTCATAGCCCAATGTAACCACCCCTAACCTGGCTAGCCTTTCCTCATATCCCAATGTAACCACCCCTAACCTGGCTAGCCTTTCCTCATAGCCCAATGTAACCACCCCTAACCCCTGGCTAGCCTTTCCTCATACCCCAATGTAACCATCCCTAACCTGGCTAGCCTTTCCTCATACCCCAATGTAACCATCCCTAACCTGGCTAGCCTTTCCTCATAGCCCAATGTAACCATCCCTAACCTGGCTAGCCTTTCCTCATACCCCAATGTAACCACCCCTAACCTGGCTAGCCTTGCCTGATAGCCCAATGTAACCATCCCTAACCTGGCTAGCTTTTCCTCATAACCCAATGTAACCGCCTCTAACCTGGCTAGCCTTTCCTCATAGCCCAATGTAACCGCCCCTAACCTGGCTAGCCTTTCCTCATAGCCCAATGTAACCGCCCCTAACCTGGCTAGCCTTTCCTCATAGCCCAATGTAACCATCCCTAACCTGGCTAGCCTTTCCTCATAGCCCAATGTAACCTCCCCTAACCTGGCTAGCCTTTCCTCATAGCCCAATGTAACCTCCCCTAACCTGGCTAGCCTTTCCTCATAGCCCAATGTAACCGCCCCTAACCTGGCTAGCCTTTCCTCATATCCCAATGTAACCGCACATAACCTGGCTAGCCTTTCCTCATACCCCAATGTAACCATACCTAACCTGGCTAGCCTTTCCTCATAGCCCAATGTAACCAAACCTAACCTGGCTAGCCTTTCCTCATAGCCCAATGTAACCAATCCTAACCTGGCTAGCCTTTCCTCATAGCCCAATGTAACCAATCCTAACCTGGCTAGCCTTTCCTCATACCCCAATGTAACGTAAGGGCTCGACAAACCCTGGGAGCCAGGTCGCCACGGCGACCAGATTCTGCTTCCTGGCGACCAGATTTTTTACGATGGAGGAAGCAGAATCTGGTCAGAGCCGTGGCATCCCAGATCAGGTCTGCCGCGGCTATTTCAAAATAGGAGCCAGCATCGCAAAGCAGCAATTCAGCCCCTGTAGCCCGGCCACCCCTCCCTCAGCCCCAGCAGCCCAGTCGCCCTCGCATCCCGCCACGGCTGCCCGGCCATCACTCACTCACGGCCGCAGCAGCCCGGCCACCCCTCCTCCCTCACAGCTCCAGCAGCCCAGTCCCCCTCGTAACCCGCGACGGCTGCCCGGCCATCACTCACTCACGGCCGCAGAAGCCCGGCCACCCCTCCCTCACACGGCCGCAGCATTCTGGCCAACCCCTCCGCACACGGCCGCAACAGCCCGGCGAACCCCTCCGCACACGGCCGCAACAGCCCGGCGAACCCCTCCGCACTTGGACACAGCAGCCTGGCCTGCACATGGCCGCAGCAGCCCGGCCAACCCCCACACACGGCCGCGGCAGCCCGGCCACCTCTCGGGAGCACATAGCAGCAGCAGCCTGGCCATCCCCTGCAGATGAACCCAGCAACCGGCCACTCCCCGGCCCGCACACAGGCAGCAGCAGCCGGCCACCCCCACACATGGCCCTGGCTGCGAGGCCACAATGTACCTGGCAGCTTCCACACTAACCCCCAGCCGCTGTCACTACTAACCCCCAGCCGATGTCGAAGCAGGGAGACTTCCTTCCCCTGGTGACCAGCAGCTACTCAGCCAGAGCCCCTGGGGCTGGAGTAAGGGACCAGACCACTCCAAAATCACATCTCTGGCCTTAACTACAGCCTGCCGTCTGCCCTGAGGATGGCAAAGGGGCTCCTTCCTACAGCAGTACACCCTGGAAGTGTAGGAACTACAGAGACTAGGTGAGTGTTAGTGCTGCACACACCAGCAGCTAGCTGTGACATCTGGGCCATGCACCTGCTTACTCTCTGATGCCATAAACAGGTGATATGGGCCAGGTCACCCGGCAGGTACACAGGTGTACTCATTACTCACTGACACTTCCCAGGTCACTCGGCAGGTACACAGGTGGACACAGTTCCCAGGTACACAGGTGTACTTACTGACACTTCCCACATCACTGGGCAGACACAGGTGTACTTATTACTAACTGACACACGTCCCAGGTTATTCAGCAGACACACAGGTGTACCCATTCCACACTGACCTACTTCCCACATCACCGGGCAGACACACAGGTGTACTCATTACTTACTAATACACTTCCCAGGTCACCCGGAAATTAAGCACTACATGTATCTTTTAGGGTTTAGCAGTTGTGCACCTTCTAATGCTAGCTACACACCTGACTGATTTCATAAACAGCAATAGAGGAAACTAAAGGATGATCCGTAATACATATGATTTTGAGTCTACACACAATATACCCTTCCCGAAAGAGGCAGCTCATTATGGCCTTTGGTTTAATATGTAATGGGTATGTGAAATGTGTAATAAGCATTACGTTGTACATTTTTGGCGCATACTGTCCCTATTTTTAGTTTGTCTGGCTCCTACACTTTCATCCTGGCTCCTAGATTTTAAAGATATTTGTCAAGCCCTGATGTAACTACACATAACCTGGCTAGCCTTTCCTCATAGCCCAATGTAACCACCCCTAACCTGGCTAGCCTTTCCTCATAGCCCAATGTAACCACCCCTAACCTGGCTAGCCTTTCCTCATACCCCAATGTAACCATCCCTAACCTGGCTAGCCTTTCCTCATAGCCCAATGTAACCAACCCTAACCTGGCTAGCCTTTCCTCATAGCCCAATGTAACCATCCCTAACCTGGCTAGCCTTTCCTCATACCCCAATGTAACCATCCCTAACCTGGCTAGCCTTTCCTCATAGCCCAATGTAACCACCCCTAACCTGGCTAGCCTTTCCTCATACCCCAATGTAACCATCCCTAACCTGGCTAGCCTTTCCTCATAGCCCAATGTAACCAACCCTAACCTGGCTACCCTTTCCTCATAGCCCAATGTAACCATCCCTAACCTGGCTAGCCTTTCCTCATACCCCAATGTAACCATGCCTTGCCTGATAGCCCAATGTAACCATCCCTAACCTGGCTAGCTTTTCCTCATAACCCAATGTAACCACCTCTAACCTGGCTAGCCTTTCCTCATAGCCCAATGTAACCGCCCCTAACCTGGCTAGCCTTTCCTCATAGCCCAATGTAACCATCCCTAACCTGGCTAGCCTTTCCTCATATCCCAATGTAACCTCCACTAACCTGGCTAGCCTTTCCTCATAGCCCAATGTAACCACACCTAACCTGGCCAGCCTTTCCTCATATCCCAATGTAACCGCACATAACCTGGCTAGCCTTTCCTCATACCCCAATGTAACCATCCCTAACCTGGCTAGCCTTTCCTCATAGCCCAATGTAACCAACCCTAACCTGGCTAGCCTTTCCTCATAGCCCAATGTAACCACCCCTAACCTGGCTAGCCTTTCCTCATACCCCAATGTAACCATCCCTAACCTGGCTAGCTTTTCCTCATAACCCAATGTAACCACCTCTAACCTGGCTAGCCTTTCCTCATAGCCCAATGTAACCGCCCCTAACCTGGCTAGCCTTTCCTCATAGCCCAATGTAACCATCCCTAACCTGGCTACCCTTTCCTCATATCCCAATGTAACCTCCCCTAACCTGGCTAGCCTTTCCTCATAGCCCAATGTAACCGCCCCTAACCTGGCTAGCCTTTCCTCATAGCCCAATGTAATGTGGGGTACACACCAGGACGACCACCGTCGTTCACGACCGATAGACGACCATGGAACGATTTCCCTTGGACTTCCCGGGAGCTCCCAGGCAGTCCCCAGCAAACGATTAGCAAAAATTGTGTTTTTTTGCGGAACGATCTAGATCCGATCCCGATGCGCCCGCGATGGTCGTTAAGACGGTCGGATCGCTGGTTTTTGTTTTTTTTGCAAGAACACATGCGACCGTCGTCAGATGGGCCTTTGAAATTTGAATGAAGGGGCTGGACTAGCAGAGGGGGAGGACTAGCAGAGGGGGATAGGAATAGCAGCAGCCATTTTAAACCAGTGTATTTCTGCTTTGTTACTAGTGAGGCTTGGTTTATACCTGCTGGACATAGCTATTTACACATTACTTTGTTTTGCCTGCCATTACAAAGTGTCTTTTAACCCTGCACTATGGAGAATGCAGTGATGGGTAGTCACCAGCAACAGTACCTGCTCTATTATGCAGTTTTGAAGCTCAGGCGTCAGAGAGCCCAGCCACTCAAATAGGCTGGATCAAACGACGGACGCACCGACGGACGGACGACGGAGGCGGCAAAAAACACTCACGATCTGCATACGATTGACGGTCGGTCGGCCTGGGATTGACGGATCCTACCTGCAGCACGTAGGACCAAAGATGCGACCAAACGAGCGGCGTGAACGCGCATTTGATCGGAATCGGATCAAATAAATGTCAAAAACACACGATAGTACATACAATCTGCATACAACCGGTCGGAATTGGATCTAAATTGACAGAATCGTGCCCTAGTCGTCCTGGTGTGTACCCAGCATAACCGCCCCTAACCTGGCTAGCCTTTCCTCATAGCCGAATGTAACCACCCCTAACCTGGCTACCCTTGCCTGATAGCCCAATGTAACCACACCTAACCTGGCTAGCCTTTCCTCATAGCCCAAAGTAACCACACCTAACCTGGCTAGCCTTTCCTCATAGCCCAATGTAACCATCCCTAACCTGGCTACCCTTTCCTCATATCCCAATGTAACCTCCCCTAACCTGGCTAGCCTTTCCTCATAGCCCAATGTAACCGCCCCTAACCTGGCTAGCCTTTCCTCATAGCCCAATGTAACCGCCCCTAACCTGGCTAGCCTTTCCTCATAGCCGAATGTAACCACCCCTAACCTGGCTACCCTTGCCTGATAGCCCAATGTAACCACACCTAACCTGGCTAGCCTTTCCTCATAGCCCAAAGTAACCACACCTAACCTGGCTAGCCTTTCCTCATAGCCCAATGTAAACACACATAACCTGGCTAGCCTTTCCTCATAGCCCAATGTAACCACACATAACCTGGCTAGCCTATCCTCATATCCCAATGTAACCACCCCTAACCTGGCTAGCCTTTCCTCATACCCCAATGTAACCATCCCTAACCTGGCTAGCCTTTCCTCATAGCCCAATGTAACCACACCTAACCTGGCTAGCCTTTCATCATACCCCAGCTAGCCTTTCATCATACCCCAATGTAACCATACCTAATCTGGCTAGCCTTTCCTCATAGCCCAATGTAACCATCCCTAACCTGGCTAGCCTTTCCTCATATCCCAATGTAACCATCCCTAACCTGGCTAGCCTTTCCTCATATCCCAATGTAACCATCCCTAACCTGGCTAGCCTTTCCTCATACCCCAATGTAACCATCCCTAACCTGGCTAGCCTTTCCTCATAGCCCAATGTAACCATCCCTAACCTGGCTAGCCTTTCCTCATACCCCAATGTAACCATCCCTAACCTGGCTAGCCTTTCCTCATAGCCCAATAACTCCAGTCCCTTAATCAGTTTTGTTGCCCTTCTCTGAACCTTTTCTAGTACCGCTATGTCCTTTTGATGGAGCAGTGCCCAGATCTGTACAGCATATTCCAGATGGGGGTGCACCAATGACTCAGTGTTCCCTAGCCACTATGCCCCAGTTATTGGTCTTTGCTGCCAGCCCTTGACATTGAGCGATGCAGCATAGTCTACGGTCAATGAATCCTGCAATGTTTTAGGCATGTACCAGGCTGGCATAGTGGGCACAAGCGATCGTAATGTGCTCTGGTGTGAAGAAGTGGAACATAAGCACTCATCATCCTCATTGTACATTGGTTGGGGGCAGCGATAATGGGGGTGGGACATTGCCTGCTGTACCCTAAAAGCTGCAGCCGTATTACCTTTCTCCTGGTGATAATGTATAACATTGGCTAAAGGTGTGGGCATGCTGGTACCACTGGTTCCAGCAGCCGTGCTCCGTATCCTGAGAGCTACTCAGATGGTCCAGCAGCTTGTCAGACAAGGGGCACAGTGTCACTGGTACCAGTGATCTGATGCCCTCTGCCATGTTTCGTATCCTGAAGACTACTGAGTCCTGTGCCCATTGTCTGACCAGCTGAGGGAGGTGTCAATGGTTCTGGTAATGTGATGCCACCAGCAGTGCTCGGTAACCTGAGGGCTACTCAGATGGGCTAAACCTGGTTCTTCGGCTCCGAACACACAGCGCAGCACAGCAAGCAGATCTGAATTTGTCCCATAGTCACTGAGTATGTGCCTGTAGTAAGCTGGACTGCGCCAAATCCCCACATGGCCCTGGACTTCCCCTGCCTGGGTTGCTGCCCCTGTAAGCCTGAGCCCGGTGTGTTTTGTGCACATGGCGTCACTTGTGTTCCTGCGGCCTGTGTGTGTGTTGTGCACATGGCGTCACCTCTGTTCCTGCGGCCTGTGTGTGTGTTGTGCACATGGCGTCACCTCTGTTCCTGCGGCCTGTGTGTGTGTGTGTTGTGCACATGGCGTCACCTCTGTTCCTGTGGCCTGTGTGTGTGTTGTGCACATGGCGTCACCTCTGTTCCTGCGGCCTGTGTGTTGTGCACATGGCGTCACCTCTGTTCCTGCGGCCTGTGTGTGTGTTGTGCACATGGCGTCACCTCTGTTCCTGCGGCCTGTGTGTGTTTTGTGCACATGGCGTCACCTCTGTTCCTGCGGCCTGTGTGGGTTGCTGCCCCTTTAAGCCCCGGCCCGGTGTGTGTTGTGCACATGGCGTCACCTCTGTTCCTGCAACCTGTGTGTGTTTTGTGCACATGGCGTCACCTCTGTTCCTGCGGCCTGTGTGTTGTGCACATGGCGTCACCTCTGTTCCTGCGGCCTGTGTGTGTGTTGTGCACATGGCGTCACCTCTGTTCCTGCGGCCTGTGTGTGTGTTGTGCACATGGCGTCACCTCTGTTCCTGCGGCCTGTGTGTGTTTTGTGCACATGGCGTCACCTCTGTTCCTGCGGCCTGTGTGTGTTTTGTGCACATGGCGTCGCCTCTGTTCCTGCGGCCTGTGTGTGTTTTGTGCACATGGCATCACCTCTGTTCCTGCGGCCTGTGTGTGTGTTGTGCACATGGCGTCACCTCTGTTCCTGCGGCCTGTGTGGGTTGCTGACCCTTTATGCCTGAGCCCGGTGTGTGTTGTGCACATGGCGTCACCTCTGTTCCTGCGGCCTGTGTGGGTTGCTGCCCCTTTAAGCCCCGGCCCGGTGTGTGTTGTGCACATGGCGTCACCTCTGTTCCTGCGGCCTGTGTGTGTTTTTTGTGCACATGGCGTCCCCTCTGTTCCTGCGGCCTGTGTGTGTTTTGTGCACATGGCGTCACCTCTGTTCCTGCGGCCTGTGTGTTTTTTGTGCACATGGCGTCACCTCTGTTCCTGCGGCCTGTGTGTGTTTTGTGCACATGGCGTCACCTCTGTTCCTGCGGCCTGTGTGTGTTTTGTGCACATGGCGTCACCTCTGTTCCTGCGGCCTGTGTGGGTTGCTGCCCCTTTAAGCCCTGGACCTGTGTGTGTTTTTTGTGCACATGGCGTCACCTCTGTTCCTGCGGACTGTGTGTTTTTTGTGCACATGGCGTCCCCTCTGTTCCTGCGGCCTGTGTGTGTTGCTGACCCTTTATGCCTGAGCCCGGTGTGTGTTGTGCACATGGCGTCACCTCTGTTCCTGCGGCCTGTGTGGGTTGCTGACCCTTTATGCCTGAGCCCGGTGTGTGTTGTGCACATGGCGTCACCTCTGTTCCTGCGGCCTGTGTGGGTTGCTGCCCCTTTAAGCCCTGGACCTGTGTGTGTTTTTTGTGCACATGGCGTCACCTCTGTTCCTGCGGACTGTGTATTTTTTGTGCACATGGCGTCCCCTCTGTTCCTGCGGCCTGTGTGTGTTTTTTGTGCACATGGCGTCACCTCTGTTCCTGCGGCCTGTGTGTGTGTTTTGTGCACATGGCGTCACCTCTGTTCCTGCGGCCTGTGTGTGTTTTGTGCACATGGTGTCACCTCTGTTCCTGCGGCCTGTGTGTGTTTTATGCACATGGCGTCACCTCTGTTCCTGCGGCCTGTGTGTGTTGTGCACATGGCGTCACCTCTGTTCCTGCGGCCTGTGTGTTGTGCACATGGCGTCACCTCTGTTCCTGCGGCCTGTGTGTGTGTTGTGCACATGGCGTCACCTCTGTTCCTGCGGCCTGTGTGGGTTGCTGACCCTTTATGCCTGAGCCCGGTGTGTGTTGTGCACATGGCGTCACCTCTGTTCCTGCGGCCTGTGTGGGTTGCTGCCCCTTTATGCCTGAGCCCGGTGTGTGTTGTGCACATGGCGTCACCTCTGTTCCTGCGGCCTGTGTGTGTTTTGTGCACATGGCGTCACCTCTGTTCCTGCGGCCTGTGTGGGTTGCTGCCCCTTTAAGCCCCGGCCCGGTGTGTGTTGTGCACATGGCGTCACCTCTGTTCCTGCGGCCTGTGTGTGTTTTTTGTGCACATGGCGTCCCCTCTGTTCCTGCGGCCTGTGTGTGTTTTGTGCACATGGCGTCACCTCTGTTCCTGCGGCCGGTGTGTGTT
Organism: Crinia signifera; assembly: GCF_055691185.1. NCBI lineage: Eukaryota > Metazoa > Chordata > Amphibia > Anura > Myobatrachidae > Crinia > Crinia signifera. The sequence goes on from NC_139218.1 coordinate 4,754,232, forward strand.
TTGTGCACATGGCGTCACCTCTGTTCCTGCGGCCTGTGTGTGTTTTGTGCACATGGCGTCACCTCTGTTCCTGCGGCCTGTGTGTGTTTTGTGCACATGGCGTCACCTCTGTTCCTGCGGCCTGTGTGGGTTGCTGCCCCTTTAAGCCCTGGACCTGTGTGTGTTTTTTGTGCACATGGCGTCACCTCTGTTCCTGCGGACTGTGTGTTTTTTGTGCACATGGCGTCCCCTCTGTTCCTGCGGCCTGTGTGTGTTTTTTGTGCACATGGCGTCACCTCTGTTCCTGCGGCCTGTGTGTGTTTTGTGCACATGGCGTCACCTCTGTTCCTGCGGCCTGTGTGTGTTTTGTGCACATGGCGTCACCTCTGTTCCTGCGGCCTGTGTGTGTTTTGTGCACATGGCGTCACCTCTGTTCCTGCGGCCTGTGTGTGTTGTGCACATGGCGTCACCTCTGTTCCTGCGGCCTGTGTGTTGTGCACATGGCGTCACCTCTGTTCCTGCGGCCTGTGTGTGTGTTGTGCACATGGCGTCACCTCTGTTCCTGCGGCCTGTGTGTGTGTTGTGCACATGGCGTCACCTCTGTTCCTGCGGCCCGGTGTGTGTTGTGCACATGGCGTCACCTCTGTTCCTGCGGCCTGTGTGTGCTCTGTGCACATGGCGTCACCTCTGTTCCTGCGGCCTGTGTGGGTGTTGTGCACATGGCGTCACCTCTGTTCCTGCGGCCTGTGTGGGTGTTGTGCACATGGTGTCACCTCTGTTCCTGCGGCCTGTGTGGGTGTTGTGCACATGGCGTCACCTCTGTTCCTGCGGCCTGTGTGGGTGTTGTGCACATGGCGTCACCTCTGTTCCTGCGGCCTGTGTGTGTGTTGTGCACATGGCGTCACCTCTGTTCCTGCGGCCTGTGTGTGTGTTGTGCACATGGTGTCACCTCTGTTCCTGCGGCCTGTATGTGTGTTGTGCACATGGCGTCACCTCTGTTCCTGCGGCCTGTGTGTGTGTTGTGCACATGGCGTCACCTCTGTTCCTGCGGCCTGTGTGTGTGGTGTGCACATGGCGTCACCTCTGTTCCTGCGGCCTGTGGGTGTTGTGCACATGGCGTCACCTCTGTTCCTGCGGCCTGTGTGTGCTCTGTGCACATGGCGTCACCTCTGTTCCTGCGGCCTGTGTGTGTGGTGTGCACATGGCGTCACCTCTGTTCCTGCGGCCTGTGTGTGCTCTGTGCACATGGCGTCACCTCTGTTCCTGCGGCCTGTGTGTGTGGTGTGCACATGGCGTCACCTCTGTTCCTGCGGCCTGTGTGTGCACATGGCGTCACCTCTGTTCCTGCGGCCTGTGTGTGTGTGTTGTGCACATGGCGTCCCCTCTGTTCCTGCGGCCTGTGTGTGCTCTGTGCACATGGCGTCCCCTCTGTTCCTGCGGCCTGTGTGTGTGTTGTGCACATGGCGTCACCTCTGTTCCTGCGGCCTGTGTGTGTGTTGTGCACATGGCGTCACCTCTGTTCCTGCGGCCTGTGTGTGTGTGTTGTGCACATGGCGTCACCTCTGTTCCTGCGGCCTGTGTGTGCTCTGTGCACATGGCGTCACCTCTGTTCCTGCGGCCTGTGTGTGTGTTGTGCACATGGCGTCACCTCTGTTCCTGCGGCCTGTGTGTGTGTTGTGCACATGGCGTCACCTCTGTTCCTGCGGCCTGTGTGTGCTCTGTGCACATGGCGTCACCTCTGTTCCTGCGGCCTGTGTGTGTGTGTTGTGCACATGGCGTCACCTCTGTTCCTGCGGCCTGTGTGTGCTCTGTGCACATGGCGTCACCTCTGTTCCTGCGGCCTGTGTGTGCTCTGTGCACATGGCGTCACCTCTGTTCCTGCGACCTGTGTGTGCTCTGTGCACATGGCGTCACCTCTGTTCCTGCGGCCTGTGTGTGTGTGTTGTGCACATGGCGTCACCTCTGTTCCTGCGGCCTGTGTGTGCTCTGTGCACATGGCGTCACCTCTGTTCCTGCGGCCTGTGTGTGTTGTGCACATGGCGTCACCTCTGTTCCTGCGGCCTGTGTGTGCACATGGCGTCACCTCTGTTCCTGCGGCCTGTGTGTGTTGTGCACATGGCGTCACCTCTGTTCCTGCGGCCTGTGTGTGTTGTGCACATGGCGTCACCTCTGTTCCTGCGGCCTGTGTGTGCTCTGTGCACATGGCGTCACCTCTGTTCCTGCGGCCTGTGTGTGTGCTCTGTGCACATGGCGTCACCTCTGTTCCTGCGGCCTGTGTGTGTGTTGTGCACATGGCGTCACCTCTGTTCCTGCGGCCTGTGTGTGTGTTGTGCACATGGCGTCACCTCTGTTCCTGCGGCCTGTGTGTGTGTTGTGCACATGGCGTCACCTCTGTTCCTGCGGCCTGTGTGTGTTGTGCACATGGCGTCACCTCTGTTCCTGCGGCCTGTGTGTGTTGTGCACATGGCGTCACCTCTGTTCCTGCGGCCTGTGTGTGCTCTGTGCACATGGCGTCACCTCTGTTCCTGCGGCCTGTGTGTGTGCTCTGTGCACATGGCGTCACCTCTGTTCCTGCGGCCTGTGTGTGTGTTGTGCACATGGCGTCACCTCTGTTCCTGCGGCCTGTGTGTGTTGTGCACATGGCGTCACCTCTGTTCCTGCGGCCTGTGTGTGTTGTGCACATGGCGTCACCTCTGTTCCTGCGGCCTGTGTGTGCTCTGTGCACATGGCGTCACCTCTGTTCCTGCGGCCTGTGTGTGTGCTCTGTGCACATGGCGTCACCTCTGTTCCTGCGGCCTGTGTGTGCTCTGTGCACATGGCGTCACCTCTGTTCCTGCGGCCTGTGTGTGTGTTGTGCACATGGCGTCACCTCTGTTCCTGCGGCCTGTGTGTGTGTTGTGCACATGGCGTCACCTCTGTTCCTGCGGCCTGTGTGTGTGTTGTGCACATGGCGTCACCTCTGTTCCTGCGGCCTGTGTGTGCTCTGTGCACATGGCGTCACCTCTGTTCCTGCGGCCTGTGTGTGTGTTGTGCACATGGCGTCACCTCTGTTCCTGCGGCCTGTGTGTGTGTTGTGCACATGGCGTCACCTCTGTTCCTGCGGCCTGTGTGTGTGTGTGTGTTGTGCACATGGCGTCACCTCTGTTCCTGCGGCCTGTGTGTGTTGTGCACATGGCGTCACCTCTGTTCCTGCGGCCTGTGTGTGCTCTGTGCACATGGCGTCACCTCTGTTCCTGCGGCCTGTGTGTGTGTTGTGCACATGGCGTCACCTCTGTTCCTGCGGCCTGTGTGTGTGTTGTGCACATGGCGTCACCGCTGTTCCTGCGGCCTGTGTATGTGTGTTGTGCACATGGCGTCACCTCTGTTCCTGCGGCCTGTGTGTGTGTTGTGCACATGGCGTCACCTCTGTTCCTGCGGCCTGTGTGTGCTCTGTCTCTTTGCTCTGTATAATACCCACAGAGATTAGAAGCTCTGAGATTACCGGACACTTACCTGAGTCTCTGCCCAGTGATTGACTTTCCAGCATGGAAACAGTGTGACGGTGCCAGGTCTCCAGACGTGAAGGTCATAGCGCGTTCCTGCTGCGTGTACATACACAGGACAACATGGCTACTTATTGGGTATGGATGAATAGGTCTACAATAGAATGGTCGACATGCAGAAAGGTTGACAGGGGTCATTAGGTCAACACAAGCATTAGATCGTTAGTCGACATGGGGTTTTTCACTGTTTATGCCACTAATTTTAACAGTCGACATGGAAAAGTAGCACGGCATCCCCTGGCATGGCTCACTATGCCCGGCACACTGTTTTATTCGCCCTAGTGGATGGTGGGGCATGAAATGCCACGTCGGCTCAAAAAGCAGTGAAAAACCCCATGTAGACCTTGCCCATGTTGACATAATGCTTGTGTCAACCTTTCTGCTTGTCAACCTAATGACCAATCAGAACTGTTATTTCTGATCTATGGCAGTCATCATAGAGGCCTTGTACCTGGCCAGACTGGTGGACACCCCCCTTCTGTCAACCCAAAAATGTTCTCTACATCAGTAAAAGCCAGTTACAAAACCATCAGTCAGTAAGAAAAGCCAAAGGCCTGGGATAGAGTCGCTGCAATAATACACACAGTATTGTGTCTAGGCGGGTTGTGGTTCCCCGCAGTATACATTGTGTAACCCTCGCCAGTACTTGGGTCTCCTGTCGCTGCAATAATACACACAGTATTGTATCTGGGCGGGTTGTGGTTCCCCGCAGTATACATTGTGTAACCCTCGCCAGTACTTGGGTCTCCTGTCGCTGCAATAATACACACAGTATTGTATCTGGGCGGGTTGTGGTTCCCCGCAGTATACATTGTGTAACCCTCGCCAGTACTTGGGTCTCCTGTCGCTGCAATAATACACACAGTATTGTATCTGGGCGGGTTGTGGTTCCCCGCGGTATACATTGTGTAACCCTCTCCAGTACTTGGGTCCCCTGTCCTGCAATAATACACACAGTGTTGTATCTAGGCGGGTTGTGGTTCCCTGCGGTATACATTGTGTAACCCTCTCCAGTACTTGGGTCTCCTGTCGCTGCAATAATACACACAGTATTGTATCTGGGCGGGTTGTGGTTCCCCGCGGTATACATTGTGTAACCCTCTCCAGTACTTGGGTCCCCTGTCCTGCAATAATACACACAGTATTGTATCTAGGCGGGTTGTGGTTCCCCGCAGTATACATTGTGTAACCCTCGCCAGTACTTGGGTCCCCTGTCCTGCAATAATACACACAGTATTGTATCTAGGCGGGTTGTGGTTCCCCGCGGTATACATTGTGTAACCCTCGCCAGTACTTGGGTCCCCTGTCCCTGCAATAATACACACAGTGTTGTATCTAGGCGGGTTGTGGTTCCCCGCAGTATACATTGTGTAACCCTCGCCAGTACTTGGGTCCCCTGTCGCTGCAATAATACACACAGTATTGTATCTAGGCGGGTTGTGGTTCCCCGCAGTATACATTGTGTAACCCTCTCCAGTACTTGGGTCTCCTGTCCCTGCAATAATACACACAGTATTGTATCTAGGCGGGTTGTGGTTCCCCGCAGTATACATTGTGTAACCCTCGCCAGTACTTGGGTCTCCTGTCCTGCAATAATACACACAGTATTGTATCTAGGCGGGTTGTGGTTCCCCGCAGTATACATTGTGTAACCCTAGCCAGTACTTGGGTCCCCTGTCGCTGCAATAATACACACAGTATTGTAACTAGGCGGGTTGTGGTTCCCCGCAGTATACATTGTGTAACCCTCGCCAGTACTTGGGTCCCCTGTCCTGCAATAATACACACAGTATTGTATCTAGGTGGGTTGTGGTTCCCCGCAGTATACATTGTGTAACCCTCGCCAGTACTTGGGTCCCCTGTCCTGCAATAATACACACAGTATTGTATCTAGGCGGGTTGTGGTTCCCCGCAGTATACATTGTGTAACCCTCGCCAGTACTTGGGTCCCCTGTCGCTGCAATAATACACACAGTATTGTATCTAGGCGGGTTGTGGTTACCCGCAGTATACATTGTGTAACCCTCGCCAGTACTTGGGTCCCCTGTCGCTGCAATAATACACACAGTATTGTATCTAGGCGGGTTGTGGTTCCCCGCAGTATATATTGTGTAACCCTCGCCAGTACTTGGGTCTCCTGTCCCTGCAATAATACACACAGTATTGTATCTAGGCGGGTTGTGGTTCCCCGCAGTATATATTGTGTAACCCTCGCCAGTACTTGGGTCTCCTGTCGCTGCAATAATACACACAGTATTGTATCTAGGCGGGCTGTGGTTCCCCGCTGTATACATTGTGTAACCCTCACCAGTACTTGGGTCCCCTGTCCCTGCAATAATACACACAGTATTGTATCTAGGCGGGTTGTGGTTCCCCGCAGTATACATTGTGTAACCCTCACCAGTACTTGGGTCTCCTGTCGCTGCAATAATACACACAGTATTGTATCTAGGCGGGTTGTGGTTCCCCGCAGTATACATTGTGTAACCCTCTCAGTACTTGGCTCTCCTGTCCTGGCAATAATACACACAGTATTGTATCGAGGCGGGTTGTGGTGCCCCGCGGTATACATTGTGTAACCCTCGCCAGTACTTGGGTCCCCTGTCGCTGCAATAATACACACAGTATTGTATCTAGGCGGGTTGTGGTTCCCCGCAGTATACATTGTGTAACCCTCACCAGTACTTGGGTCCCCTGTCCTGCAATAATACACACAGTATTGTATCTAGGCGGGTTGTGGTTCCCCGCAGTATACATTGTGTAACCCTCACCAGTACTTGGGTCCCCTGTCGCTGCAATAATACACACAGTATTGTATCTAGGCGGGTTGTGGTTCCCCGCAGTATACATTGTGTAACCCTCGCCAGTACTTGGGTCCCCTGTCCCTGCAATAATACACACAGTATTGTATCTAGGCGGGTTCTGGTTCCCCGCGGTATACATTGTGTAACCCTCGCCAGTACTTGGGTCTCCTGTCCCTGCAATAATACACACAGTATTGTATCTAGGCGGGTTGTGGTTCCCCGCAGTATACATTGTGTAACCCTCGCCAGTACTTGGGTCTCCTGTCCCTGCAATAATACACACAGTATTGTATCTAGGCGGGTTGTGGTTCCCCGCGGTATACATTGTGTAACCCTCGCCAGTACTTGGGTCTCCTGTCCCTGCAATAATACACACAGTATTGTATCTAGGCCGGTTGTGGTTCCCCGCAGTATACATTGTGTAACCATCGCCAGCACTTGGGTCCCCTGTCCTGCAATAATACACACAGTATTGTATCTAGGCGGGTTGTGGTTCCCCGCAGTATACATTGTGTAACCCTCGCCAGTACTTGGGTCCCCTGTCCCTGCAATAATACACACAGTATTGTATCTAGGCGGGTTGTGGTTCCCCGCAGTATACATTGTGTAACCCTCGCCAGTACTTGGGTCCCCTGTCCCTGCAATAATACACACAGTATTGTATCTAGGCGGGTTGTGGTTCCCCGCAGTATACATTGTGTAACCCTCGCCAGTACTTGGGTCTCCTGTCCCTGCAATAATACACACAGTATTGTATCTAGGCGGGTTGTGGTTCCCCGCGGTATACATTGTGTAATCCTCGCCAGTACTTGGGTCCCCTGTCCTGCAATAATACACACAGTATTGTATCTAGGCGGGTTGTGGTTCCCCTCAGTATACATTGTGTAACCCTCGCCAGTACTTGGGTCTCCTGTCGCTGCAATAATACACACAGTATTGTATCTAGGCGGGTTGTGGTTCCCCGCAGTATACATTGTGTAACCATCGCCAGCACTTGGGTCCCCTGTCGCTGCAGTAATACACACAGTATTGTATCTAGGCGGGTTGTGGTTCCCCGCAGTATACATTGTGTAACCATCGCCAGCACTTGGGTCCCCTGTCCTGCAATAATACACACAGTATTGTATCTAGGCGGGTTGTGGTTCCCTGCAGTATACGTTGTGTAACCCTCGCCAGCACTTGGGTCTCCTGTCCCTACAATAATACACACAGTATTGTATCTAGGCCGGTTGTGGTTCCCCGCGGTGTATATATTGTGTAACCCTCTCCAGTACTTGGGTCCCCTGTCCTGCAATAATACACACAGTATTGTATCTAGGCAGGTTGTGGTTCCCCGCAGTATACATTGTGTAACCCTCGCCAGTACTTGGGTCCCCTGTCCTGCAATAATACACACAGTATTGTATCTAGGCGGGTTGTGGTTCCCCGCGGTATACATTGTGTAACCCTCGCCAGTACTTGGGTCTCCTGTCCTGCAACAATACACACAGTATTGTATCTAGGCGGGTTGTGGTTTCCCGCGGTATACATTGTGTAACCCTCGCCAGTACTTGGGTCTCCTGTCGCTGCAATAATACACACAGTATTGTATCTAGGCGGGTTGTGGTTCCCCGCGGTATACATTGTGTAACCCTCTCCAGTACTTGGGTCTCCTGTCCCTGCAATAATACACACAGTATTGTATCTAGGCGGGTTGTGGTTCCCCGCAGTATACATTGTGTAACCCTCTCAGTACTTGGGTCCCCTGTCGCTGCAATAATACACACAGTATTGTATCTAGGCGGGTTGTGGTTCCCCGCAGTATACATTGTGTAACCCTCGCCAGTACTTGGGTCCCCTGTCGCTGCAATAATACACACAGTATTGTATCTAGGCGGGTTGTGGTTCCCCGCGGTATACATTGTGTAACCCTCGCCAGTACTTGGGTCCCCTGTCGCTGCAATAATACACACAGTATTGTATCTAGGCGGGTTGTGGTTCCCCACAGTATACATTGTGTAACCCTCTCCAGTACTTGGGTCTCCTGTAGCTGCAATAATACACACAGTATTGTATCTGGGCGGGTTGTGGTTCCCCACAGTATACATTGTGTAACCCTCTCCAGTACTTGGGTCTCCTGTCGCTGCAATAATACACACAGTATTGTATCTAGGCGGGTTGTGGTTCCCCGCGGTATACATTGTGTAACCCTCGCCAGTACTTGGTCTCCTGTCCTGCAATAATACACACAGTATTGTATCTAGGCGGGTTGTGGTTCCCCGCGGTATACATTGTGTAACCCTCGCCAGTACTTGGGTCCCCTGTCCCTACAATAATACACACAGTATTGTATCTAGGCGGGTTGTGGTTCCCCGCAGTATACATTGTGTAACCCTCGCCAGTACTTGGGTCCCCTGTCCTGCAATAATACACACAGTATTGTATCTAGGCGGGTTGTGGTTCCCTGCAGTATACATTGTGTAACCCTCGCCAGTACTTGGGTCCCCTGTCCTACAATAATACACACAGTATTGTATCTGGGCGGGTTGTGGTTCCCTGCAGTATACATTGTGTAACCCTCTCAGTACTTGGGTCCCCTGTCCTGCAATAATACACACAGTATTGTATCTAGGCGGGTTGTGGTTCCCCGCAGTATACATTGTGTAACCCTCGCCAGTACTTGGGTCTCCTGTCCCTGCAATAATACACACAGTATTGTATCTAGGTGGGTTGTGGTTCCCCGCAGTATACATTGTGTAACCCTCGCCAGTACTTGGGTCCCCTGTCCTGCAATAATACACACAGTATTGTATCTAGGTGGGTTGTGGTTCCCCGCAGAATACATTGTGTAACCCTCGCTAGTACTTGGGTCCCCTGTCGCTGCAATAATACACACAGTATTGTATCTAGGCGGGTTGTGGTTCCCCGCAGTATACATTGTGTAACCCTCGCCAGTACTTGGGTCCCCTGTCGCTGCAATAATACACACAGTATTGTATCTAGGCGGGTTGTGGTTCCCCGCAGTATACATTGTGTAACCCTCTCCAGTACTTGGGTCTCCTGTCGCTGCAATAATACACACAGTATTGTATCTAGGCGGGTTGTGGTTCCCCGCGGTATACATTGTGTAACCCTCTCCAGTACTTGGGTCTCCTGTCCCTGCAATAATACACACAGTATTGTATCTAGGCGGGTTGTGGTTCCCCTCAGTATATATTGTGTAACCCTCGCCAGTACTTGGGTCTCCTGTAGCTGCAATAATACACACAGTATTGTATCTAGGCGGGTTGTGGTTCCCCACAGTATACATTGTGTAACCCTCTCCAGTACTTGGGTCTCCTGTCCCTGCAATAATACACACAGTATTGTATCTAGGCGGGTTGTGGTTCCCCGCAGTATACATTGTGTAACCCTCTCCAGTACTTGGGTCTCCTGTCCTGCAATAATACACACAGTATTGTATCTAGGCGGGTTGTTGTTCCCCGCAGTATACATTGTGTAACCCTCGCCAGTACTTGGGTCCCCTGTCCCTGCAATAATACACACAGTATTGTATCTAGGCGGGTTGTGGTTCCCCGCGGTATACATTGTGTAACCCTCGCCAGTACTTGGGTCCCCTGTCCCTGCAATAATACACACAGTATTGTATCTAGGCGGGTTGTGGTTCCCCGCGGTATACATTGTGTAACCCTCGCCAGTACTTGGGTCTCCTGTTAAAGGTTCCCCTCAGTGTACACCCGCACTGGGACGCGGGCTCCTGCCTAGCTCACCAAGCGCTATGATTCTGGTTATTATGGAGAACGTGTCCTTACGGTGGCCCCACTCGCCTGCGGGCGGCCTGGAACCTCTACAGACTGAGGATTTACAGAGTAACTGAAAAGCTTTTAATGACTTAATCCTATGAGTGCAAAATGGCAGGAGAATAATCCGCCCCGGGGCAGTTGGGTAATACACCTGTATTGTTATTTTCCATCGCAGAGTTAATGCCGGCACTTGGCGGGAGTCGCTGGAATTAGCACAGAGCCATACAGCAAAGACAGATACGGTTTCAGGTTTAATATTCTGTTTAAAGAGTCTTCACCTTCACTGTACGTAAGGGCCCTTATTCTGGTTCACTCGCAAAGGCAGATTCCTTCTCAATTGAACAAAACCATGTGCACTGCAGATAAGGGAAATAAAAAAGTGTTCAGGTCACATCTCTTCCCCTTCCGCATATACAAGATTGTTATCATTCCTTCCCTCAGAGAAGGAGGCATTTTGCCCTCCACCACCATCTCCTCATACAGCTCGAGCAGGTCCGGGCCAATGAGATCCCACAGTGCAACATAAAGCTCTGCTGAGAGACCATCTCTGCCCGGGGTCCTAGCGATAGAGAGCACCTCCTCCAACACCAAGGGAGCGTCCATGGCCGATTTACCTGCAGGATCAATAGTGTTAGTGATACCTGACAGGAACTTATAGGCCTCGTCATTGTCTAAGGGAAGTAGAGGTTGCGGTAATGGTCACGGACAACCTTCATCACGCCCGACTTCCCCTGTCTGGGGATGCCATTCTCATCTCGCAGCTCATCATGGGCGTGTGGCCAGAGTGGAGTTTCCTGAAAAAGAAAGAACATTTCTCACCCTTCTCCAGATTCTCCACCTTGGAACGGAAAACGATTCATCTGGACTCCTCCTCAAAGTGCCCTTTCAGGCTCTTTTTGGTATTGTCCAGGTCATCCTTCACATCCTAGTCACACCGCTGGAGGTCCACCAGGGACCGGAGCTCATGCTGCAGTTTTCTGAGGTTCTTCTTACGGTCGCATGCCTGGATACGCCCTTTGACCTGAAACAAACTGCGAATGTTAGATTTGTCATATTCCCACGTTAGACATGCATTCAAAATAACATTTGTCATTCTTCCATGTGATGTAGGCATCCTTAAGCTCAGCCAGTACTTCCTCCCTTTCCAGCAGGGCACAGTTCAACTTCCAGGAGCCTGGGCTAGATGGAAAACCATGGCTCAGAACCCCTTGGAAGAGAATGGCCCTGTGGTCGGAGAAGTAGCAGTGAAATTCACAGAGCCAGCCCCCATGGAGCCCCCAGTGTCCTGCAGTGATGCTTCGGCCACCATTTCCCTGAGCAGGTTGGACGTGATGTCCAGCTTCGCAGAGTTGCAGGTGCTTCGACCATCCCCTTCAATTGGCCAGTTGAAGACCTCGGCCATCACTACAGCCCTGGTGGAGGTGAGCTGGGTACACAGGGTCAGAATAGTTCCAAACGGTGAAGCATACACGCAGATTAGGCAAATAGGCTCACCTGCCCTGGCGCCAAATCCGACAAGTAATCTGCCACAGACAAACTCCTGAACAGAATCTATCGTGAAGAGGCTACTCCTAATCAGAATGGCTACTTCACCTCCACCGGACCAGTAGGACGGGCCATGGGACCACTGCCGGGCCAGGTGTCTGTAGGACCTGGAGAAAGGGAGAGAGCATTCCTGCAACATGTACACATCACATTTCTGAATGTCAAGAAAGGTAAAAACAGATTGACGTCTGCATTTATCCTTAGTCAGTGGCGTAACTACCATGAGTGCAGGGGGTGCAGCTGCTATGGGGCCCGAGCTGTTTCCAGGGCCCGCAGCTCCCCCTGCACCCACTGAAGTCTGCCATCAATGTTCACCAGTTATCCCTCTCCCTGCCGGAGAGTGTGGTCAGTAGCAGAGCCTGCTCCTCCAGTCCTGGCCTGCAGAAGCAGCAGCCACAGAGGATGTAGCGGTGGCAGTGTCCTACCTCAGCCACCACAGTTTTCACTAGCGTAGCCTTAACTATCAGGCCCCACTTCGGGCACCGTCCAAGACGCAATTCGCAGCAAATTAGGGGGCGGGGCTTAATGCCGGGAAGGCTCCGCCCCCATCAGAGACCTTCGGCTGACTGCTCAGGAGTCCGGCTGCTTTTTTGAGGTAATTAATTTTCTCTCTCCTCCCCTATTTCGTCCTTTACACCTTCACAATCACTCAATACAACTCTATCAATCCAAATGTATATGAAATAGCTGTCTGCTACTGTAAGCAGGGTCGGCTGACAAATCACTGTGGGTGTAAAACTGCTACTTCATTGTGTGTGTGACTGCGTGTGCATGTGAGACACAGTGTCACAGTGAGTCTAAAGCTGCCCATACACGGAGCCGTTCGCCGGCGTCCGTTCTGTACTATGCGATGCGCGCTCCCGAGCATCACATAGCACGGTACAAAAAGTATGTGCTGCACATACTTTTTGTACTAGGTGCACATCGGATCGGATCGCAGTGCATGCACTAGGGATGCGATCCGATCCGATGTGTGCTGTTTAAGTCCCAAACTGATCCGTTACACGGACCGTGTATGGGCAGCTTAAGTGTGTAACCCCTTCCCTTTTGTGTGACACTGTGCTTCCCTCCTCTCCCCACCTTGTGTGACACTGTATACCCCCTACCCCTGTGCCTGTGACACCCTATAACCCCCTCCTTAATGTATGTGACAGTATACACACCCCCTACCCCAGTATGTGTGTCTGTGTGTCTTACACCATGTACCCTCCTATCCCTGTGTGTTTGTGATGCCTTGTACCCCCAAACAACCTGTGCGTGTGTCACCCTATACACTGTACCTGTGTACCTCCACACCCTGTAGAAGGGGGGCCCCTTAAAAATTTTGCAGGGTTAGGTCATTGTACACTTATGCTACCACTCCCGTCGGGAGGCACTTCCTTGGGGTCAGCAACCGGATCTCCCTGTTGTGGTGTTTCGATGGTGTCAAGCAGTTGGTCGATGTTGCACAGGCTGTTGAGCTCAGGTACTCCACTCTCCTCATGCACTTCCATGTAAGCCTCCATCTTCTCCTTGAGGGTGAGAGAGTCCTTGACTTGCTCGGCCACTTCAGCTGCCGCTTTCTTGGAAGATTCTGGGTCAGCAGCTGGGCTATCCAACTCCTTCCTCTTCCTTCTCGGCTGTACACCTCCTCCTACATACATTCCCGCCAAAGATGCTCCCTCACCCACTCACCTCCTACTACATACATATCTCCCATATATGCTACCTCACATACCAAACACCTCCTACTACATACATACCCCTATATATGCTACCTCACATACCAAACACCTCCTACTACATACATACCCCTATATATGCTACCTCATCCACCAAACACCTCCTACTACATACATATCTCCCATATATGCTACCTCACCCACCAAACAACTCCTCGAACATACGTACCTCCCATAGATGCTCCATCACCCACCAAACACCTCCTCCTACATACATACCCCGCCATAGATGTCTGCTCACCCACCCAATTAATAAAACGTTATCTTTTTCTCTACACAAAATCAATTTTTTACTCATGCACACACTCTCTCCCGGGATGCAGTTACAATCCCGGCGGTCGGGATCCCGGCGTTCAGAATCCCGACGCCGGAATCCCGACCGCCGAAATGCCGCACATTCCACGTCCCCCCTTGTCGGCATTTCGGCTGTCGGGATTCCGGCGTCGGGATTCTGAACGCCGGGATCCCGACCGCCGGGATTCAATACTGAATCCTCTCTCCCACTCTCTCCCCTTCTCTCTCTCTCACATGCACACACTCCCTCCCACTCTCTCCCCTTCTCTCTCACATGTACACACTCCCTCCCACTCTCTCCCCTTCTCTCACACATGCACACATTCCCTCCCACTCTCTCCCCCTTCTCTCTCTCACATGCAGACACTCTCTCCCACTCTCTCCCCTTCTCTCTCACATGCACGCACTCCTTCCCACTTTCTCCCCCTCTCTCTCTCACATGCACACACTCCCTCCCACTCTCTCCCCGTCTCTCTCTCACATGCACACTCTCTCCCACTATCTCCCCTTCTCTCTCTCACATGCACGCACTCCCTCCCACTCTCTCCCCTTCTCTCACACATGCACACATTCCCTCCCACTCTCTCCCCCTTCTCTCTCTCACATGCACACACTCCCTCCCACTCTCTCCCCGTCTCTCTCTCACATGCACACTCTCTCCCACTATCTCCCCTTCTCTCTCTCACATGCACGCACTCCCTCCCACTCTCTCCCCTTCTCTCTCACATGCACGCACTCCCTCCCACTCTCTCCCCCTTCTCTCTCTCACATGCAGACACTCTCTCCCACTCTCTCCCCTTCTCTCTCACATGCACGCACTCCTTCCCACTTTCTCCCCCTCTCTCTCTCACATGCATGCACTCCCTCCCACTATCTCCCCTTCTCTCTCTCATGTGTACGCACTCCCTACCTCTCTCTCCTCTTCTCTCTCTTACATGAACGCACTCCCTCCCACTATCTCCCCCTTCTCTCTCTCTCGCATGCACACACTCCATCCCATACTCTCCCCTTCTCTCTCACATGCAGACACTCCCTCCCACTCTCTCTCACATGCACACACTCCCTCCCACTCTCTCCTCTTCTCTCTCTCACATGCAGACACTCCATCCCACTCTCTCTCACATGCACACACTCCCTCCCACTCTCTCCTCTTCTCTCTCTCACATGTACACACTCCCTCCCACTCTCTCCTCTTCTCTCTCTCACATGCAGACACTCCCTCCCACTCTCTCTCACATGCAGACACTCCCTCCCACTCTCTCTCACATGCACACACTCCCTCCCACTCTCTCCTCTTCTCTCTCTCACATGCAGACACTCCCTCCCACTCTCTCTCGCATGTACACACTCTCTCCCACTCTCTCCCCTTCTCTCTCTTACATGAACGCACTCCCTCCCACTATCTCCCCTTCTCTCTCTCACATGCAGACACTCCCTCCCACTCTCTCCCCTTCTCTCACACATGCACACATTCCCTCCCACTCTCTCCCCCTTCTCTCTCTCACATGCACACACTCCCTCCCACTCTCTCCCCGTCTCTCTCTCACATGCACACTCTCTCCCACTATCTCCTCTTCTCTCTCTCACATGCACGCACTCCCTCCCACTCTCTCCCCTTCTCTCTCACATGCACGCACTCCCTCCCACTCTCTCCCCCTTCTCTCTCTCACATGCAGACACTCTCTCCCACTCTCTCCCCTTCTCTCTCACATGCACGCACTCCTTCCCACTTTCTCCCCCTCTCTCTCTCACATGCATGCACTCCCTCCAACTCTCTCCCCTTCTCTCTCTCATGTGTACGCACTCCCTACCTCTCTCTCCTCTTCTCTCTCTTACATGAACGCACTCCCTCCCACTATCTCCCCCTTCTCTCTCTCTCGCATGCACACACTCCATCCCATACTCTCCCCTTCTCTCTCACATGCAGACACTCCCTCCCACTCTCTCTCACATGCACACACTCCCTCCCACTCTCTCCTCTTCTCTCTCTCTCACATGCAGACACTCCATCCCACTCTCTCTCACATGCACACACTCCCTCCCACTCTCTCCTCTTCTCTCTCTCACATGTACACACTCCCTCCCACTCTCTCCTCTTCTCTCTCTCTCACATGCAGACACTCCATCCCACTCTCTCTCACATGCACACACTCCCTCCCACTCTCTCCTCTTCTCTCTCTCACATGTACACACTCCCTCCCACTCTCTCCTCTTCTCTCTCTCACATGCAGACACTCCCTCCCACTCTCTCTCACATGCACACACTCCCTCCCACTCTCTCCTCTTCTCTCTCTCACATGCAGACACTCCCTCCCACTCTCTCTCGCATGTACACACTCTCTCCCACTCTCTCCCCTTCTCTCTCTTACATGAACGCACTCCCTCCCACTATCTCCCCCTTCTCTCTCTCTCACATGCACACACTCCCTCCCACTCTCTCCCCTTCTCTCTCTCACATGCAGACACTCCATCCCACTCTCTCCTCTTCTCTCTCTCACATGCAGACACTCCATCCCACTCTCTCTCACATGCACACACTCCCTCCCACTCTCTACCCCTTCTCTCTCTCACATGCAGACACTTTCTCCCCCTTCTCTCTCTCTCTCTCTCACATGCACGCACTCCTTCCCACTCTCTCCCCTTCTCTCTCTCTCTCACATGTGCGCACTCCCTCCCGCTCTCTCCCTCCCACTCTCTCTCGCATGTACACACTCTCTCCCACTCTCTCCCCTTCTCTCTCTTACATGAACGCACTCCCTCCCACTATCTCCCCCTTCTCTCTCTCTCACATGCAGACACTCCCTCCCACTCTCTCCTCTTCTCTCTCTCACATGCACACACTCCATCCCATACTCTCCCCTTCTCTCTCACATGCAGACACTCCCTCCCACTCTCTCTCACATGCACACACTCCCTCCCACTCTCTCCTCTTCTCTCTCTCACATGCAGACACTCCATCCCACTCTCTCTCACATGCACACACTCCCTCCCACTCTCTACCCCTTCTCTCTCTCACATGCAGACACTCTCTCCCCCTTCTCTCTCTCTCTCTCTCTCTCTCTCTCTCTCACATGCACGCACTCCTTCCCACTCTCTCCCCTTCTCTCTCTCTCTCTCTCTCTCTCTCACATGTGCGCACTCCCTCCCGCTCTCTCCCTCCCACTCTCTGTTTATATAATATACACATACCCATCTGGCACTCCAAAGTCGTTCACAAATATATAATTGCCAGGAGCCTTCCTAAGTAAATGTACAAATGGCGCAGTATTGGCGGCACACAGAGAAGCAGACGGAATCTCTGTCACTGAGACTGTGAGTGCCAACAGTACTAAATAAATACAGTATATAGATATTAGTTACAGGCCCGTCCAAAGGACGGCTTCTGCAATGTACTGTGACTTTGGGCTGTGACAGTGTTTAGCCCACAAACTCTGCACCCCACCCCCGGTCCCTATCTGCTCCTACCTCCAATCCCTGTCTTCACAGCTCCCTCTATCCATATCCAGCAAGATCAGTGTCCCTGCAAAAATTACTTTCACTTTCTGTTATGACATATTTTCTAACACAAAGGAGTAATTTGGTCTATCGAGTGGCCTCTAGTGGTGAGTAGTAGTTAGCCTTTTATATATTGATAGACACAAAGACACACAGACAGACACACACAAACATAGACACAAAGACACTGACACACACAGACAGACCCATACAGGCATACACACACACACACACACACACACACACAGACACACACAGACACACACAAACAGACAGACCCATGCAGACACACACATTCACTCTGACACCTCTTATGGGTCCATTGCTGTGGTGCCTAGGGGGGATGAAACCCTAATACAAAACATTTTAGGTTTAAATTTAATGAAGGTGCAGTTTTTATAAACGTTTTGAGGAACAAATCCCTGTCCTCGGAACACTGGGCAGCTGAGTATCACCCAGTTATCGCACTGGGCAGCTGAGTATCACCCAGTTATCGCACTGGGCAGCTGCGTATCACCTAGTTATCGCACTGGGCAGCGGAGTATCACCCAGTTATCACATTGGGCAGCGGAGTATCACCCAGTTATCACACTGGGCAGCTGAGTATCACCCAGTTATCGCACTGGGCAGCTGAGTATCACCCAGTTATCGCACTGGGCAGCTGAGTATCACCCAGTTATCACACTGAGCAGCTGAGTATCACCCAGTTATTGCGCTGGGCAGCTGAGTATCACCCAGTTACCGCACTGGGCAGCTGAGTATCACCCAGTTTTGGCGCTGGGCAGCTTAGTTTCACCCAGTTATCACACAGGGCAGCTGAGTATCACCCAGTTACCGCACTGGGCAGCTGTGTATCACCCAGTTATCACACTGAGCAGCTGAGTATCACCCAGTTATCACACTGGGCAGCTGAGTATCACCCAGTTATCGCACTGGGCAGCTGAGTATCACCCAGTTATCACACTGAGCAGCTGAGTATCACCCAGTTATTGCGCTGGGCAGCTGAGTATCACCCAGTTACCGCACTGGGCAGCTGAGTATCACCCAGTTATCGCACTGGGCAGCAGAGTATCACCCAGTTATCACACTGAGCAGCTATTTATCACCCAGTTATCACACAGGGCAGCTGAGTATCACCCAGTTATCGCGCTGGGCAGCTGAGTATCACCCAGTTATCACACTGGGCAGCTGAGTATCACCCAGTTATCACGCTGGGCAGCTGAGTATCACCCAGTTATCACACTGGGCAGCTGAGTATCACCCAGTTATCGCACTGGGCAGCTATTTATCACCCAGTTATCACACTGGGCAGCTGAGTATCACCCAGTTATCACACTGGGCAGCTGAGTATCACCCAGTTATCGCACTGGGCAGCTGAGTATCACCCAGTTATCGCACTGAGCAGCTATTTATCACCCAGTTATTGCACTGGGCAGCTGAGTATCACCCAGTTACCGCACTGGGCAGCTGAGTATCACACAGTTTTGGCGCAGGGCAGCTGAGTATCACCCAGTTATCGCGCTGGGCAGCTGAGTATCACCCAATTATCACACTGGGCAGCTGAGTATCACCCAGTTATCGCACTGGGCAGCTGAGTATCACCCAGTTATCGCACTGGGCAGCTATTTATCACCCAGTTATCACACTGGGCAGCTGAGTATCACCCAGTTATCACACTGGGCAGCTGAGTATCACCCAGTTATCGCACTGGGCAGCTGAGTATCACCCAGTTATCGCACTGAGCAGCTATTTATCACCCAGTTATTGCACTGGGCAGCTGAGTATCACCCAGTTACCGCACTGGGCAGCTGAGTATCACACAGTTTTGGCGCAGGGCAGCTGAGTATCACCCAGTTATCGCGCTGGGCAGCTGAGTATCACCCAGTTATCACACTGGGCAGCTGAGTATCACCCAGTTATCGCACTGGGCAGCTGAGTATCACCCAGTTATCACACTGGGCAGCTGCGTATCACCTAGTTATCACACTGGGCAGCTGAGTATCACCCAGTTATCGCGCTGGGCAGCTGAGTATCACCCAGTTATCAAGCTGGGCAGCTGAGTATCACCCAGTTATCGCGCTGGGCAGCTGAGTATCACCCATTTATAGTGCTGGGCAGCTGAGTATCACCCAGTTAACGTGCTGGGCATCTGAGTATCACCTAGTTATCACACTGGACAGCTATATATCACCCAGTTATTGCGCTGGGCAGCTGAGTATTACCCAGTTTTGGCGCTGGGCAGCTGAGTATCACCCAGTTACCACACTGGGCAGCTGAGTATCACCCAGTTACCGCACTGGGCAGCTGAGTATCACCCTGTTATCGCACTGGGTAGCTGCGTATCACCTAGTTATCACACTGGGCTGCTGAGTATTACCCAGTTATCGCGCTGTGCAGCTGAGTATCACCCAGTTATCACACTGGGCAGCTGAGTATCACCCAGTTATCAAACTGGACATCTGTGTATCACCCAGTTATCACACTGAGCAGCTATTTATCACCCAGTTTTTGCGCTGGGCAGCTGAGTATCACCCAGTTTTGGCGCTGGGCAGCTGAGTATCACCCAGTTATCACACAGGGCAGCTGAGTATAACCCAGTTATCACACAGGGCAGCTGAGTATCACCCAGTTATCACACTGGGCAGCTGAGTATTACCCAGTTTCCGCACTGGGCAGCTGAGTGTCACCCAATTATCGCGCCGGCGCAGCTGAGTATCACCCAGTTATCATGCTGGACAGCTGAGTATCACCC
This sequence comes from Crinia signifera, assembly GCF_055691185.1. Lineage (NCBI taxonomy): Eukaryota > Metazoa > Chordata > Amphibia > Anura > Myobatrachidae > Crinia > Crinia signifera. Next base: position 4,774,146 of record NC_139218.1, read on the forward strand.
AGATATCACACTGGGCATCTGCGTATCACCCAGTTATTGTGCTGGGCAGCTGAGTATTACCCAGTTATCACACAGGGCAGCTGATTATCACCCAGTTATCACACTGTGCAGCTGAGTATCACCCAGTTAACGCACTGGGCAGCTGAGTATCACCCAGTTACCGCACTGGGCAGCTGAGTATCACCCAGTTATCGCGCTGGGCAGCTGCGTATCACCCAGTTATCGCACTGGGCAGCTGAGTATCACCCAGTTATCGCATTGGGCAGCTGTGTATCACCCAGTTATCACACTAAGCAGCTATTTATCACCCAGTTATTGCGCTGGGCAGCTGAGTATCACCCAGTTTTGGCTCTGGGCAGCTGAGTATCACCCAGTTATCACGCTGGGCAGCTGAGTATCACCCAGTTATCACACAGGGCAGCTGAGTATCACCCAGTTATCACACAGGGCAGCTGAGTATCACCCAGTTATCACGCTGGGCAGCTGAGTATCATCCAGTTATCACGCTGGGCAGCTGAGTATCACCCCAGTTATCATGCTGGGCAGCTGAGTATCACCCAGTTATCACACAGGGCAGCTGAGTATCACCCAGTTACCGCGCTGGGCAGCTGAGTATCACCCAGTTACCACACTGGGCAGCTGAATATCACCCAGTTAATCTGCTGGGCAGCTGAGCATCACCCAGTTACCGCACTGGGCAGCTGAGTATCACCCAGTTATCACACAGGGCAGCTGAGTATCACCCAGTTATCACACAGGGCAGCTGAGTATCACCCAGTTACCGCACTGGGCAGCTGCGTATCACCTAATTATCACGCTGGGCAGCTGAGTATCACCCAGTTATCACACTGGGCAGCTGATGATCACTCAGTTATCACACTGGGCAGCTGAGTATTACCCAGTTATCACACTGGCCAGCTGAGTATCACCCAGTTATCACACTGGGCAGCTGAGTATCACCCAGTTATCACACTGGGCAGCTGAGTATCACCCAGTTATCGCACTGGGCAGCTGAGTATCACCCAGTTATCGCACTGAGCAGCTATTTATCACCCAGTTATTGCACTGGGCAGCTGAGTATCACCCAGTTACCGCACTGGGCAGCTGAGTATCACACAGTTTTGGCGCAGGGCAGCTGAGTATCACCCAGTTATCGCGCTGGGCAGCTGAGTATCACCCAGTTATCACACTGGGCAGCTGAGTATCACCCAGTTATCACACTGGGCAGCTGAGTATCACCCAGTTATCACACTGGGCAGCTGCGTATCACCTAGTTATCACACATACAGCTGAGTATCACCCAGTTATCGCGCTGGGCAGCTGAGTATCACCCAGTTATCAAGCTGGGCAGCTGAGTATCACCCAGTTATCGCGCTGGGCAGCTGAGTATCACCCATTTATAGTGCTGGGCAGCTGAGTATCACCCAGTTAACGTGCTGGGCATCTGAGTATCACCTAGTTATCACACTGGACAGCTATATATCACCCAGTTATTGCGCTGGGCAGCTGAGTATTACCCAGTTTTGGCGCTGGGCAGCTGAGTATCACCCAGTTATCACACTGGGCAGCTGAGTATCACCCAGTTACCACACTGGGCAGCTGAGTATCACCCAGTTACCGCACTGGGCAGCTGAGTATCACCCTGTTATCGCACTGGGTAGCTGCGTATCACCTAGTTATCACACTGGGCTGCTGAGTATTACCCAGTTATCGCGCTGTGCAGCTGAGTATCACCCAGTTATCACACTGGGCAGCTGAGTATCACCCAGTTATCAAACTGGACATCTGTGTATCACCCAGTTATCACACTGAGCAGCTATTTATCACCCAGTTTTTGCGCTGGGCAGCTGAGTATCACCCAGTTTTGGCGCTGGGCAGCTGAGTATCACACAGTTATCACACAGGGCAGCTGAGTATAACCCAGTTATCACACAGGGCAGCTGAGTATCACCCAGTTATCACACTGGGCAGCTGAGTATTACCCAGTTTCCGCACTGGGCAGCTGAGTGTCACCCAATTATCGCGCCGGCGCAGCTGAGTATCACCCAGTTATCATGCTGGACAGCTGAGTATCACCCAGTTTTGGCGCTGGGCAGCTGAGTATCACCCAGTTATCACACTGGGCATCTGCGTATCACCCAGTTATTGTGCTGGGCAGCTGAGTATTACCCAGTTATCACACAGGGCAGCTGATTATCACCCAGTTATCACACTGTGCAGCTGAGTATCACCCAGTTAACGCACTGGGCAGCTGAGTATCACCCAGTTACCGCACTGGGCAGCTGAGTATCACCCAGTTATCGCGCTGGGCAGCTGCGTATCACCCAGTTATCGCACTGGGCAGCTGAGTATCACCCAGTTATCGCATTGGGCAGCTGTGTATCACCCAGTTATCACACTAAGCAGCTATTTATCACCCAGTTATTGCGCTGGGCAGCTGAGTATCACCCAGTTTTGGCTCTGGGCAGCTGAGTATCACCCAGTTATCACGCTGGGCAGCTGAGTATCACCCAGTTATCACACAGGGCAGCTGAGTATCACCCAGTTATCACACAGGGCAGCTGAGTATCACCCAGTTATCACGCTGGGCAGCTGAGTATCATCCAGTTATCACGCTGGGCAGCTGAGTATCACCCCAGTTATCATGCTGGGCAGCTGAGTATCACCCAGTTATCACACAGGGCAGCTGAGTATCACCCAGTTACCGCGCTGGGCAGCTGAGTATCACCCAGTTACCACACTGGGCAGCTGAATATCACCCAGTTAATCTGCTGGGCAGCTGAGCATCACCCAGTTACCGCACTGGGCAGCTGAGTATCACCCAGTTATCACACAGGGCAGCTGAGTATCACCCAGTTATCACACAGGGCAGCTGAGTATCACCCAGTTACCTCGCTGGGCAGCTGAGTATCACCCAGTTACCGCACTGGGCAGCTGCGTATCACCTAATTATCACGCTGGACAGCTGAGTATCACCCAGATATCACACTGGGCATCTGCGTATCACCCAGTTATTGTGCTGGGCAGCTGAGTATTACCCAGTTATCACACAGGGCAGCTGATTATCACCCAGTTATCACACTGTGCAGCTGAGTATCACCCAGTTAACGCACTGGGCAGCTGAGTATCACCCAGTTACCGCACTGGGCAGCTGAGTATCACCCAGTTATCGCGCTAAGCAGCTGCGTATCACCCAGTTATCGCACTGGGCAGCTGAGTATCACCCAGTTATCGCATTGGGCAGCTGTGTATCACCCAGTTATCACACTAAGCAGCTATTTATCACCCAGTTATTGCGCTGGGCAGCTGAGTATCACCCAGTTTTGGCTCTGGGCAGCTGAGTATCACCCAGTTATCACGCTGGGCAGCTGAGTATCACCCAGTTATCACACAGGGCAGCTGAGTATCACCCAGTTATCACACAGGGCAGCTGAGTATCACCCAGTTATCACGCTGGGCAGCTGAGTATCATCCAGTTATCACGCTGGGCAGCTGAGTATCACCCCAGTTATCATGCTGGGCAGCTGAGTATCACCCAGTTATCACACAGGGCAGCTGAGTATCACCCAGTTACCGCGCTGGGCAGCTGAGTATCACCCAGTTACCACACTGGGCAGCTGAATATCACCCAGTTAATCTGCTGGGCAGCTGAGCATCACCCAGTTACCGCACTGGGCAGCTGAGTATCACCCAGTTATCACACAGGGCAGCTGAGTATCACCCAGTTATCACACAGGGCAGCTGAGTATCACCCAGTTACCTCGCTGGGCAGCTGAGTATCACCCAGTTACCGCACTGGGCAGCTGCGTATCACCTAATTATCACGCTGGGCAGCTGAGTATCACCCAGTTATCACACTGGCCAGCTGAGTATCACCCAGTTATCACACTGGGCAGCTGAGTATCACCCAGTTATCGCACTGGGCAGCTGAGTATCACCCAGCTATCGCACTGAGCAGCTATTTATCACCCAGTTATTGCACTGGGCAGCTGAGTATCACCCAGTTACCGCACTGGGCAGCTGAGTATCACACAGTTTTGGCGCAGGGCAGCTGAGTATCACCCAGTTATCGCGCTGGGCAGCTGAGTATCACCCAGTTATCACACTGGGCAGCTGAGTATCACCCAGTTATCACACTGGGCAGCTGAGTATCACCCAGTTATCACACTGGGCAGCTGCGTATCACCTAGTTATCACACATACAGCTGAGTATCACCCAGTTATCGCGCTGGGCAGCTGAGTATCACCCAGTTATCAAGCTGGGCAGCTGAGTATCACCCAGTTATCGCGCTGGGCAGCTGAGTATCACCCATTTATAGTGCTGGGCAGCTGAGTATCACCCAGTTAACGTGCTGGGCATCTGAGTATCACCTAGTTATCACACTGGACAGCTATATATCACCCAGTTATTGCGCTGGGCAGCTGAGTATTACCCAGTTTTGGCGCTGGGCAGCTGAGTATCACCCAGTTATCACACTGGGCAGCTGAGTATCACCCAGTTACCACACTGGGCAGCTGAGTATCACCCAGTTACCGCACTGGGCAGCTGAGTATCACCCTGTTATCGCACTGGGTAGCTGCGTATCACCTAGTTATCACACTGGGCTGCTGAGTATTACCCAGTTATCGCGCTGTGCAGCTGAGTATCACCCAGTTATCACACTGGGCAGCTGAGTATCACCCAGTTATCAAACTGGACATCTGTGTATCACCCAGTTATCACACTGAGCAGCTATTTATCACCCAGTTTTTGCGCTGGGCAGCTGAGTATCACCCAGTTTTGGCGCTGGGCAGCTGAGTATCACCCAGTTATCACACAGGGCAGCTGAGTATAACCCAGTTATCACACAGGGCAGCTGAGTATCACCCAGTTATCACACTGGGCAGCTGAGTATTACCCAGTTTCCGCACTGGGCAGCTGAGTGTCACCCAATTATCGCGCCGGCGCAGCTGAGTATCACCCAGTTATCATGCTGGACAGCTGAGTATCACCCAGATATCACACTGGGCATCTGCGTATCACCCAGTTATTGTGCTGGGCAGCTGAGTATTACCCAGTTATCACACAGGGCAGCTGATTATCACCCAGTTATCACACTGTGCAGCTGAGTATCACCCAGTTAACGCACTGGGCAGCTGAGTATCACCCAGTTACCGCACTGGGCAGCTGAGTATCACCCAGTTATCGCGCTGGGCAGCTGCGTATCACCCAGTTATCGCACTGGGCAGCTGAGTATCACCCAGTTATCGCATTGGGCAGCTGTGTATCACCCAGTTATCACACTAAGCAGCTATTTATCACCCAGTTATTGCGCTGGGCAGCTGAGTATCACCCAGTTTTGGCTCTGGGCAGCTGAGTATCACCCACTTATCACGCTGGGCAGCTGAGTATCACCCAGTTATCACACAGGGCAGCTGAGTATCACCCAGTTATCACACAGGGCAGCTGAGTATCACCCAGTTATCACGCTGGGCAGCTGAGTATCATCCAGTTATCACGCTGGGCAGCTGAGTATCACCCCAGTTATCATGCTGGGCAGCTGAGTATCACCCAGTTATCACACAGGGCAGCTGAGTATCACCCAGTTACCGCGCTGGGCAGCTGAGTATCACCCAGTTACCACACTGGGCAGCTGAATATCACCCAGTTAATCTGCTGGGCAGCTGAGCATCACCCAGTTACCGCACTGGGCAGCTGAGTATCACCCAGTTATCACACAGGGCAGCTGAGTATCACCCAGTTATCACACAGGGCAGCTGAGTATCACCCAGTTACCTCGCTGGGCAGCTGAGTATCACCCAGTTACCGCACTGGGCAGCTGCGTATCACCTAATTATCACGCTGGGCAGCTGAGTATCACCCAGTTATCACACTGGGCAGCTGATGATCACTCAGTTATCACACTGGGCAGCTGAGTATTACCCAGTTATCACACTGGCCAGCTGAGTATCACCCAGTTATCACACTGGGCAGCTGAGTATCACCCAGTTATCACACTGGGCATCTGACTATCACCCAGGGCAGCTGAGTATCACCCAGTTATCGCGCTGGGCAGCTGAGTATCACCCAGTTATTGCACTGGGCAGCTGAGTATCACCCAGTTATCGCGTTGGGCAGTTGAGTATCACCCAGTTATCGCGCTGAGCAGCTGAGTATCACCCAGTTATCATGCTGGGCAGCTGAGCATCACCCAGTTATCACACAGGGCAGCTGAGTATCACCCACTTACCGCGCTGGGCAGCTGAGTATCACCCAGTTATTGCGCTGGGCAGCTGAGTATCACCCAGTTATCACACTGGGCAGCTGAGTATCACCCAGTTATCACACTGGGCAGCTGAGTATCACCCAGTTATCACACTGGGCAGCTGCGTATCACTTAGTTATTATGCCCAGCGAATGATTATCATCCAGTTATTGCGCAGGGCACCTGAGTTTCACCCAGTTACCGCACTGGGCAGCGGTCTATCACCCAGTTATTACACTGGGCAGCTGAGTTTCACCCAGTTATCGCACTGGGCAGCTGCAGATCACCCAGTTATCACGCTGGGCAACTGAGTATCACCAGGTTATCACACTGGGCAGCTGAGCATCACCCAGTTATAGCACTGGGCAGCTGAGTATCACCCAGGTATAGCGCTGGGCAGCTGAGTATCACCCAGTTACTGCGCTGGGCAGCTGCCTTTCACCCAGTTATCACAATGGGCAGCTGAGTATCACCCAGGTATTGCGCTTGGCAGCTGAGCATCACCCAGTTATCGCACTGGGCAGCTGAGTATCACCCAGTTATCACACTGGGCAGCTGAGTATCACCCAGTTACTGCGCTGGGCAGCTGAGTATCACCCAGTAAGCGCACTGGGCAGCTGACTATCACCCAGTTATCGCGCTGGGCAGCTGAGTATCACTTAGTTATCGCGCTGGGCAGCTGAGTATCACCCAGTTATCACACAGGGCAGCTGAGTATCACCCAGTTATCACACAGGGCAGCTGAGTATCACCCAATTATCACGCTGGGCAGCTGAGTATCATCCAGTTATCACGCTGGGCAGCTGAGTATCACCCCAGTTATCATGCTGGGCAGCTGAGTATCACCCAGTTACCGCGCTGGGCAGCTGAGTATCACCCAGTTACCACACTGGGCAGCTGAATATCACCCAGTTAATCTGCTGGGCAGCTGAGCATCACCCAGTTACCGCACTGGGCAGCTGAGTATCACCCAGTTATCACACAGGGCAGCTGAGTATCACCCAGTTATCACACAGGGCAGCTGAGTATCACCCAGTTACCTCGCTGGGCAGCTGAGTATCACCCAGTTACCGCACTGGGCAGCTGCGTATCACCTAATTATCACGCTGGGCAGCTGAGTATCACCCAGTTATCACACTGGGCAGCTGATGATCACTCAGTTATCACACTGGGCAGCTGAGTATTACCCAGTTATCACACTGGCCAGCTGAGTATCACCCAGTTATCACACTGGGCAGCTGAGTATCACCCAGTTATCACACTGGGCATCTGACTATCACCCAGGGCAGCTGAGTATCACCCAGTTATCGCGCTGGGCAGCTGAGTATCACCCAGTTATTGCACTGGGCAGCTGAGTATCACCCAGTTATCGCGTTGGGCAGTTGAGTATCACCCAGTTATCGCGCTGAGTAGCTGAGTATCACCCAGTTATCACGCTGGGCAGCTGAGCATCACCCAGTTATCACACAGGGCAGCTGAGTATCACCCACTTACCGTGCTGGGCAGCTGAGTATCACCCAGTTATTGCGCTGGGCAGCTGAGTATCACCCAGTTATCACACTGGGCAGCTGAGTATCACCCAGTTATCATACAGGGCAGCTGAGTATCACCCAGTTATCACACTGGGCAGCTGAGTATCACCCAGTTATCACACTGGGCAGCTGCGTATCACTTAGTTATTATGCCCAGCGAATGATTATCATCCAGTTATTGCGCAGGGCACCTGAGTTTCACCCAGTTATTACACTGGGCAGCTGAGTTTCACCCAGTTATCGCACTGGGCAGCTGCAGATCACCCAGTTATCACGCTGGGCAACTGAGTATCACCAGGTTATCACACTGGGCAGCTGAGCATCACCCAGTTATAGCACTGGGCAGCTGAGTATCACCCAGGTATCGCGCTGGGCAGCTGAGTATCACCCAGTTACTGCGCTGGGCAGCTGCGTTTCACCCAGTTATCACAATGGGCAGCTGAGTATCACCCAGGTATTGCGCTTGGCAGCTGAGCATCACCCAGTTATCGCACTGGGCAGCTGAGTATCACCCAGTTATCACACTGGGCAGCTGAGTATCACCCAGTTACTGCGCTGGGCAGCTGAGTATCACCCAGTTAGCGCACTGGGCAGCTGACTATCACCCAGTTATCGCGCTGGGCAGCTGAGTATCACTTAGTTATCGCGCTGGGCAGCTGAGTATCACCCAGTTATCGCGCTGGGCTGCTGAGTATCACCCAGTTATCGCGCTGGGCTGCTGAGTATCACCCAGTTACCGCGCTGGGCAGCTTAGAATGGACAATTAAGTTGCAGCTAATAGTGATGGTTTTTTATTGCTGTGACCAAGGGAGGGCGTAGTTCTCACCCGTTGGGCCACGAGGACCCTCTGGAACTGGAGAGCTTTCCGGGCATTTCTAGAGAGTATGAGGGCGTGCTGCAAGTGGGCGGGGCCCAACATTCCTGCAGAATAATACAAATAATTAGCTTTTGGCTCATTGGAAAACAAGGTCAGCGAGGTTGGTAACATTATATTTGGAGCGCGCACAATGACACCCCCCCCTCCCCCCCGCCTCAGTTCTCCTCTCACGTTCTGACTGTCTCATATTTCCTTTCTGACTAAACACTAATGTATCAGTTTTTAGCAGCTATTTATCACCCAGTTTTTGCGCTGGGCAGCTGAGTATCACCCAGTTTTGGCGCTGGGCAGCTGAGTATCACCCAGTTATCACACAGGGCAGCTGAGTATAACCCAGTTATCACACAGGGCAGCTGAGTATCACCCAGTTATCGCACTGGGCAGCTGAGTATTACCCAGTTTCCGCACTGGGCAGCTGAGTGTCACCCAATTATCGCGCCGGCGCAGCTGAGTATCACCCAGTTATCATGCTGGACAGCTGAGTATCACCCAGATATCACACTGGGCATCTGCGTATCACCCAGTTATTGTGCTGGGCAGCTGAGTATTACCCAGTTATCACACAGGGCAGCTGATTATCACCCAGTTATCACACTGTGCAGCTGAGTATCACCCAGTTAACGCACTGGGCAGCTGAGTATCACCCAGTTACCGCACTGGGCAGCTGAGTATCACCCAGTTATCGCGCTGGGCAGCTGCGTATCACCCAGTTATCGCACTGGGCAGCTGAGTATCACCCAGTTATCGCATTGGGCAGCTGTGTATCACCCAGTTATCACACTAAGCAGCTATTTATCACCCAGTTATTGCGCTGGGCAGCTGAGTATCACCCAGTTTTGGCTCTGGGCAGCTGAGTATCACCCAGTTATCACGCTGGGCAGCTGAGTATCACCCAGTTATCACGCTGGGCAGCTGAGTATCACCCAGTTATCACGCAGGGCAGCTGAGTATCACCCAGTTATCACACAGGGCAGCTGAGTATCACCCAGTTATCACACAGGGCAGCTGAGTATCACCCAGTTATCACGCTGGGCAGCTGAGTATCATCCAGTTATCACGCTGGGCAGCTGAGTATCACCCCAGTTATCATGCTGGGCAGCTGAGTATCACCCAGTTATCACACAGGGCAGCTGAGTATCACCCAGTTACCGCGCTGGGCAGCTGAGTATCACCCAGTTACCACGCTGGGCAGCTGAGTATCACCCAGTTATCAAGCTGGGCAGCTGAATATCACCCAGTTAATCTGCTGGGCAGCTGAGCATCACCCAGTTACCGCACTGGGCAGCTGAGTATCACCCAGTTATCACACTGGGCAGCTGAGTATCACCCAGTTACCTCGCTGGGCAGCTGAGTATCACCCAGTTACCGCACTGGGCAGCTGCGTATCACCTAATTATCACGCTGGGCAGCTGAGTATCACCCAGTTATCACACTGGGCAGCTTAGTATTACCCAGTTATCACACTGGCCAGCTGAGTATCACCCAGTTATCACACTGGGCAACTGAGTATCACCCAGTTATCACACTGGGCATCTGACTATCACCCAGGGCAGCTGAGTATCACCCAGTTATCGCGCTGGGCAGCTGAGTATCACCCAGTTATTGCACTGGGCAGCTGAGTATCACCCAGTTATCGCGTTGGGCAGTTGAGTATCACCCAGTTATCGCGCTGAGCAGCTGAGTATCACCCAGTTATCACACTGGGCAGCTGAGCATCACCCAGTTATAGCACTGGGCAGCTGAGTATCACCCAGGTATCGCGCTGGGCAGCTGAGTATCACCCAGTTACTGCGCTGGGCAGCTGCGTTTCACCCAGTTATCACAATGGGCAGCTGAGTATCACCCAGGTATTGCGCTTGGCAGCTGAGCATCACCCAGTTATCGCACTGGGCAGCTGAGTATCACCCAGTTATCACACTGGGCAGCTGAGTATCACCCAGTTAGCGCACTGGGCAGCTGACTATCACCCAGTTATCGCGCTGGGCAGCTGAGTATCACTTAGTTATCGCGCTGGGCAGCTGAGTATCACCCAGTTATCGCGCTGGGCTGCTGAGTATCACCCAGTTATCGCGCTGGGCTGCTGAGTATCAAATACAAATAATTAGCTTTTGGCTCATTGGAAAACAAGGTCAGCGAGGTTGGTAACATTATATTTGGAGCGCGCACAATGACACCCCCCCCCCCCCCCCCCCCCCGCCTCAGCTCTCCTCTCACGTTCTGACTGTCTCATATTTCCTTTCTGACTAAACACTAATGTAGCAGTTTCCGACATTTCCCAGCTGGTGATTGCTGCCACCCGCGGCTCACACTCTGCGCACGGAACCGAAACGCGTGATTCTCCGCTCCCAGCATCTCGGGGAATGTATGTGACGTAATACTGACGCACATATGTCGTGCGCCGGCGCTCGGCTCTGCTGGGATAACGCCATTTCCAGATGGCGTTATCCTGTGGTACCCTAGGGCCATTTATGTCACAATAATCCCAGGTGGCTGCCACAGAATGGCCCCAGCTCCCAATATAGAAGTTACTGAGAGTGTTACTCATCGCCTCTCCGAGTCCCGGACCTAAATATCAGCCCTTTGATGACAGTATCCGGGCAGCAGGTGGACACTCCCTAGTTAAACTACTAATGGTGAGTAGGTTGACATCTAAGCATGGGCGACATACACAATGTCGACATTGTCAGAAGGTTGACGCAGTTAAAGGTCGACATGAACATGGTCGGCAGGAAAAGGTTGACACGGTTTTTTCATGATTTCTTTTTAACCCACTTGTTCATACTTAACCGTCCCAGTGGGCATGGAGCCATGCCAGCCGATGCGGAACACTAATACGTTGTCCATGTCGACACATGTTGACGAAGACAGCGAAAAACATGAAAAACTTGCGTCAACTTTTCCATGTGTCGACCATGTTCATTTTGGCCTGTTACTTGTGTCGACCTGTCAATGCCATCCTTAAGTGTCAACATGTGGACCATTAGCTGGCCGACCTGGCACCTGTTGTCCGTACCGTAACATTTAGCGACTGGCCCCTGATGCCGAGACGTGCCCCTAGTTCTGGGGATTGGGCAGGATGGACGGAAGGTCAGAGGTTGGGGGTGAAGTACTTAGTACATCATGACCCCTGTGAGTGACCGGGGAGGGTTCTCTACATATGTGCACATGAGGTGTCCAGGGTGCACCGATACTTTATTATCATCATAATGTATATACATGGCGTCACAGGGGGTGCGCAGCGCCTAACAAAGTGCGGAAACAAATGTGCAATGCAAGAATACAGAGACTTAAAGCTAAGGACTGGTACACGGTATATACACATTACAGTACAGGACTGGTACATAGTATATACACATTACAGCACAGGTACATGGTATATACACATTACAGTACAGGTACAGGGTATATACACATTACAGTACAGGGCAGGTACATGGTATATACACATTACATCACAGGACATGTACAGGGTATATACAAATTACAGTACAGGACTGGTACTCGGTATATACACATTACAGCACAGGACAGGTACACGGTATATACACATTACAGCACAGGACAGGTACACGGTATATACACATTACAGCACAGGACAGGTACACGGTATATACACATTACAGCACATTACAGCACAGGACTGGTACACGGTATATACACATTACAGCACAGGACTGGCACACGGTATATACACATTACAGTACAGGACAGGTACACGGTATATACACATTACAGCACAGGACTGGTACACGGTATATACACATTACAGCACAGGACTGGTACACGGTATATACACATTACAGTACAGGACAGGTACACGGTATATACACATTACAGCACAGGACAGGTACAAGGTATATACACATTACAGCACAGGACTGGTACACGGTATATACACATTACAGTACAGGACAGGTACACGGTATATACACATTACAGCACAGGACAGGTACAAGGTATATACACATTACAGCACAGGACTGGTACACGGTATATACACATTACAGTACAGGACAGGTACAAGGTATATACACATTACAGTACAGGGCTGGTACAGGGTATATACACATTACAGCACAGGGCAGGTACACGGTATATACACATTACAGCACAGGACTGGTACACGGTATATACACATTACAGTACAGGACAGGTACACGGTATATACACATTACAGCACAGGACAGGTACAAGGTATATACACATTACAGCACAGGACTGGTACACGGTATATACACATTACAGTACAGGACAGGTACACGGTATATACACATTACAGCACAGGACAGGTACAAGGTATATACACATTACAGCACAGGACTGGTACACGGTATATACACATTACAGTACAGGACAGGTACAAGGTATATACACATTACAGTACAGGGCTGGTACAGGGTATATACACATTACAGCACAGGGCAGGTACACGGTATATACACATTACAGCACAGGACTGGTACACGGTATATACACATTACAGCACAGGACTGGTACACGGTATATACACATTACAGCACAGGACTGGTACACGGTATATACACATTACAGCACAGGACAGGAACAATGTATATACACATTACAGCACAGGACTGGTACACGGTATATACACATTACAGTACAGGGCAGGTAAACGGTATATACACACTACAGCACAGGACTGGTACACGGTATATACACATTACAGCACAGGACTGGTACACGGTATATACACATTACAGCACAGGGCAGGTACACGGTATATACACATTACAGCACAGGGCAGGTACAGGGTATATACACATTACAGTACAGGGCAGGGCAGGTACACGGTATATACACATTACAGCACAGGACTGGTACACGGTATATACACATTACAGTACAGGACAGGTACACAGTATATACACATTACAGCACAACACTGGTACAGGGTATATACACAGGACAGGACTGGTACACGGTATATACACAGGACAGGACTGGTACACGGTATATACACAGGACAGGACTGGTACACGGTATATACACATTACAGCACAAGACTGGTACAGGGTATATACATAGGACAGGACTGGTACACGGTATATACACATTACAGCACAAGACTGGTACAGGGTATATACACAGGACAGGACTGGTACACGGTATATACACATTACAGTACAGGACAGTGTAGGACTGGTACAAGGTATATACACAGTACGGTACTTGTGTAGTTTCACGGCGCCACTGTGTGCACAGTCTGTGTTTGAAACTGTTTACTATGCGCGTGCCGCTCTAGCTGTTCTCAGCGCAGCGCGTGCCTGCTTTACATATGTAATCTACGTTATCAGCGTAGCGCTGGCAGGTCACTGTGGTACTTGTAGTTCCACAGTGCGATAGACAGTCCTGCACACCGCTGACAACGGGGGGCATGTAAACTGGACACACCGCTAACGTACGGGGCTTCTAAACTAGACACCCCTAGTCGACGTAACAGCTGTCGACCTTGTTAATTCCACTATCCACGCCACCCCGAATCGTGGCGAGCGGACGCGGTACGCGTCCGACCAACCTTTTCATACCCCCACTATCCACGTCGGCGTGGAGTTGATTTTATAAAGTGTGGTGAGCGCAGCGAGCCCGAAGCGTGGCGAGCGCACGCGGATACCTGTGAAGTAATCCGCATCCGCTCGCCACGCTTTGGGCTCGGTGGCTCGCTGCGCTCGCCACACTTTATAAAATCAACTCCACGCCGACGTGGATAGTGGGGGTATGAAAAGGTCGGTCGGACACGTACCGCGTCCCCTCGCGGGGCGCGCTGCGTTCGCCACGCTTCGGGGTGGCGTGGATAGTGGAATTAACAAGGTCGACAGCTGTTACGTCGACTAGTGTCATTGTGAACAGGTTTAGCAGTGTTTTGCACAGTGCACCCCTATGTAGATGCCCCCTTCTTAGCGCTTTCCAGGGAGTCTCGATTTAGACGCTTTAGAGTCTAAATTTTAGCGTGTGCCGGGGTGTCTAGTTTATAAGCCCCGTACGTTAGCGGTGTGCCGGGGTGTCCAGTTTACATGCCCCTGTTGTCAGCGGTGTGCAGGACTGTCTATTTCACTGAGGAACTACAAGTACCACAGTGACCTGGCAGCGTGCGCTGCTGCTGCCAGCGCTACACTGATAACGTAGCTTACATAAGGAAAGCAGCCACGCGCTGTGCTGAGAACAGCTAGAGCGGCACGCGCACAGTAAACACAGAGTCTGGCAAGCTGCCAAGTATCAAACACAGACTGTGTGCGCGGTGGTGCCGTGAAACTACACAAGTACCCA
>NC_139218.1:4791584-4843900 GCF_055691185.1 Crinia signifera
ATCAGTATCGGGGGGACAGACATTGTGGCTCGGATGCTGGTTTAGGGGGCATGGCGTAGATGTCAGTCTATTTAAGAGAAGGAAATGCTCATGGGGAGGGGGGGGGGAGAGGGCCCTGCTCGTGGGAGCTTACATTCTTGGGAGTGGAAGACAATGGTGGGCTTGGTCTCTAGGTGCCACTGGCAATACCGATCAGCGACTCACTAAACAGTGACTCACTGACTGTATCAGTATAGTACATGCCCCAAATATCCCAGGAGCGGATCACCTCGCAGACCATCAGCTGCACAGTAACTTCCTGCATGCGCTCTGAGCATTGTATGCGAGAGACCGTCTCCCACGTGCCGGAACGTGCGTCTCGCTGCAGACGTGTTCCCAGGTACCGTCAGGGTCTCCCACGTGCCGGAACGTGCGTCTCGCTGCAGACGTGTCCCAGGTACCGTCAGGATCTCCCACGTGCCGGAACGTGCGTCTCGCTGCAGACGTGTTCCCAGGTACCGTCAAGGTCTACCATGTGCCGGAACGTGCGTCTCGGTGCAGACGTGTTCCCAGGTACCGTCAGGGTCTCCCACGTGCCGGATCGTGCGTCTCGCTGCAGACGTGTCCCAGGTACATGTACTTCTCCTGTTCCATCCCTGACACAGAGGGCGACATTTACTAAGGCTAATACGCCTAAACAAATCGTAATCGTAGAGGGAAATTCAACATTTTTAGGCGTATGCGCATTTTCGGGATTTATTATCCTGAAAATACGTAAATTCGTATTTATGGCACATGGTATTTGTATCATCAAATACAAATGTATACCCCCCCCCCCCCCCTCCCCCTGCTGGGGCTGGTTTAAAAAAAATCAGGGAACAATTGATATAGGATTCCCCTTACAACCAGTACCAGGCCCAAGGGCCGGTCCTGGTTCCCAAAATACGGGGGATAAAATGAGTAGGGGTCCCCTGTATTTTAAGAACCAGCACCGGGCCCAACCAGCCAGCAGGGTAATGTCACAGCCGGGGGAGACTTTCTATACAAGTCCCCCCCGGCCAAGGCATTCATCCCCCTGACTGGTCAGAATGGGCAGGGGTCCTGAGAGAATAGGGTGACCACCTCAAAAGAAGGGGTCCCCCCCCTCCAGAACTTAGCTGCCCATGATGAAGCCTGGGGCTGTCCTCAATGCAGGGTCGGCGCCACCACTAGGCAGGTTTAGGCCACTGGAGGGCGGTAGTGAGCTAGAAAGCTACCGCAGCAGCAGCAGAGGAGCAGGAGAGCCGGAGGAAGGAGCTCACAGGTGTTCAGTGAGTGAGCATCGCACTCCCACCCCGCCTCAATGCCCCAGGGCGTTGGGCATCCAGCCAGGGTGTTTGGCGCCCCCCTGCAAACTATAAATTTCCGCCCTCCCATACTTTGCAAAGAGACAGCGCATGCTGAAAAAAATGGTGTACCGTATAATGCCTACAGTAGTATTGCCTCATAAACATAATGTGCCCAGTACCATCAGTGCCATAACTAGATATTTTGTTGCCCTGTGCCAGAAAAGGAATTGGTGCCCAAACACAAATAGGGACAGTGCGCACCGTAGACACGTGTCAAATATTTTGCACTGTAATGCCTTATTGTAATGCCACACACCATAATGACCATTACAAATTATGCCACAGAATGTAATGTTTATTGCACATTGTACAATAATGTTAATTCCCATTACACATTATGTCACACACCATAATTCCCATTACGCCACACACCACGTAATGGCCATTGCACATTATGTAAAACATTGTTATGCTTGTCAAACATTATACCACTGTACACTGTAATACATATTATTCAACATAAGTGCCACTTGCCACCTACATGCTCATTGCCAAGAGTTACATGCACATTGCCAGGGGTTACATGCTCGTTGCCAGGGATTTGTTGCTCGATGCCAGAGGTTTCTTGATACTTGCCACGAGGGATTACATGCTTGTTGCCAAGGGGGATTACATGCTCATTGCCATGGGGATTACATGCTTATTACCTAGGGGGGATCACATGCTTGTTGTCCGTAGGAGATTAAATGCTCATTGTCTAGGGCATGCATGTCCAAACTATGGCCCTCCTGCTGTGGTAAAACTACAAGTCCCAACAGGGATAGCAGCGCCTACACAGCCTGGCTCCTCCCTGCTGAGTGGGTAGCGCCGGCCCTGCATCCAGCTGAATATAGTGTAAAAAATAGAAAAACCATTGGGTCCAGTAAGCCTGGAACGCATACTGGGACTTGAGAACCACAAGTTCCAGCAAAACCAATAGTTAAATAAAAGCACACTGACAAATGAAAACTAAAGCTTTATTACATACAGAGCCCAAGCATACAGATACTTACCTATCTTGAGCCCGTAGGTAGCCCTCCATCCATAGGTGATCCATTCCAGAAGAAATCCATGGGGTTAAAATACGAATCAATACGCCATCAGAAAATACGAACCAGTCAAATACGACTGATAAGTAAATTCCCCTCCGGGATACAATTTTGCATATGGCTAAAACAGCCGCATGCGGTCGTAGCCATTAGTATTAAGAATACGAATACGATTTTTTGTACTCTTAGTAAATTTCCCCCAGAAATTCGTGTTTGTTCCTTTGTTACATGCGTTACCACCCATCTGCCTCTGTGACAGTATATGGGGCCCGTTTATCAACCAATATCCCAGAAAACACCCGTCGAGGGTTAGCCACAAATGATAGGGATCACCTGAATGTATGAGGGGAGGACCCCGGTAAGTATCTCCAATACCTGCTGTGATCCCTACATTTCCCCGCAGCAGCCAAATCCTCCCATTCTGCCCGATTATCCAATACCAGTGGCCCCCACAGATAACGCCATCTTCAGATAGTGGTTTCCCATTGATCCTATGGAACCTTTCACCAGATGTGGCCGCTGTGCATGGAGGTCAGTGTGACCCATTCTTCTGCCCCGTCTGTACCGGGTGATACCAAGTCCAGATCCCTTCACACTGCCTGGTCCTATCCTCTCTCCGCGCTGTCTGGTCCTGTCCTCTCTCCGCGCTGTCTGGTCCTGTCCTCTCTCCGCGCTGAATGGTCCTGTCCTCTCTCCGCGCTGCCTGGTCCTGTCCTCTCTCCGCGCTGCCTGGTCCTGTCCTCTCTCCGCGCTGCCTGGTCCTGTCCTCTCTCCGCGCTGCCTGGTCCTGTCCCCTCTCCGCGTTGCCTGGTCCTGTCCCCTCTCCGCGTTGCCTGGTCCTGTCCTCTCTCCGTGCTGCCTGTTCCTGTCCTATCTCCGCGTTGCCTGGTCCTGTCCCTTCTCCGCGCTGCCTGGTCCTGTCCCATCTCCGCGCTGCCTGGTCCTGTCCCATCTCCACGCTGCCTGGTCCTGTCCCATCTCCACGCTGCCTGGTCCTGGCCTCTCTCCACGCTGCCTGGTCCTGGCCTCTCTCCGCACTGCCTGGTCCTGGCCTCTCTCCGCGCTGCCTGGTCCTGGCCTCTCTCCGCGCTGCCTTGTCCTGGCCTCTCTCCGCGCTGCCTTGTCCTGGCCTCTCTCCGCGCTGCCTGGTCCTGTCCTCACTCCGCGCTGCCTGGTCCTGTCCTCACTCCGCGCTGCCTGGTCCTGTCCTCTCTCCACGCTGCCTGGTCCTGCCCTTTCCCTAGCATACATGGAGAGGTGACTTTTCTGCACTCCTGGGTCCTCAGCTTACAGGGAGAGGTGACGCGTTGCTGCACTCCTGGGTCCCCAGCGTACAGGGAGAGGTGACGCCTTGCTGCACTCCTGGGTCCCCAGCTTACAGGGAGAGGTGGTGCCGTGCTGCACTCCTGGGTCCCCAGTGTACGGGGAGAGGTGATGCCTTGCTGCACTCCTGGGTCCCCAGTGTATAGGGAGAGGTGATGTCTTGCTGCACTCCTGGGTCCGCAGCTTACAGGGAGAGGTGACACCTTGCTGCACTCCTGGGTCCCCAGCGTAAGGGGAGAGGTGATGCCTTGCTGCACTCCTGGGTCCCCAGCTTACACGGAGAGGTGTCACCTTGCTGCACTCCTGGGTCCTCAGCTTACAAGGAGAGGTGACGCCTTGCTGCACTCCTGGGTCCTCAGCTTACAGGGGGAGGTGACGCCTTGCTGGACTCCTGGGTCCCCAGCGTAAGGGGAGAGGTGACGCCTTGCTGCACTCCTGGGTCCCCAGCTTACACGGAGAGGTGTCACCTTGCTGCACTCCTGGGCCCCCAGCTTACAGGGAGAAGTGACGCCTTGCTGCACTCCTGGGTCCTCAGCTTACAGGGGGAGGTGATGCCTTGCTGCACTCCTGGGTCCCCAGCTTACACGGAGAGGTGTCACCTTGCTGCACACCTAGGTCCCCAGCTTACACGGAGAGGTGACGCCTTGCTGCACTCCTGGGTCCCCAGCTTACAGGGAGAAGTGACGCCTTGCTGCACACCTGGGTCCCCAGCTTACAGGGAGAGGTGACGCCTTACTGCACTCCTGGGTCCCCAGCTTACAGGGAGAGGTGTCACCTTGCTGCACTCCTGGGTCCTCAGCTTACAGGGAGAGGTGACGCGTTGCTGCACTCCTAGGTCCCCAGCGTAAGTGGAGAGGTGATGCCTTGCTGCACTCCTGGGTCCCCAGCTTACTGGGCGTGGTGATGCCTTGCTGCACTCCTGGGTCCCCAGCTTACAGGGAGAGGTGATGCCTTGCTGCACTCCTGGGTCCCCAGCTTACAGGGATAGGTGACGCCTTGCTGCACTCCTGGTTCCCCAGCTTACAGGGAGAGGTGTCGCCTTGCTGCACTCCTGGGTCCCCAGCTTACAGGGAGAGGTGATGCCGTGCTGCACTCCTGGGTCCCCAGCATACAGGGAGAGGTGACGCCTTGCTGCACTCCTGGGTCCCCAGCGTACGGGGAGAGGTGACGCCTTGCTGCACTCCTGGGTCCCTAGCATACGGGGAGAGGTGACGCCTTGCTGCACTCCTGGGTCCCCAGCGTACGGGGAGAGGTGACGCCTTGCTGCACTCCTGGGTCCCCAGCGTACGGGGAGAGGTGACGCCTTGCTGCACTCCTGGGTCCCCAGCTTACACGGAGAGGTGTCACCTTGCTGCACACCTGGGTCCCCAGCGTACGGGGAGAGGTGACGCCTTGCTGCACTCCTGGGTCCCCAGCGTACGGGGAGAGGTGACGCCTTGCTGCACTCCTGGGTCCCCAGCGTACAGGGAGAGGTGACGCCTTACTGCACTCCTGGGTCCCCAGCTTACAGGGAGAGGTGACGCCTTGCTGCACTCCTGGGTCCCCAGCGTACGGGGAGAGGTGATGCCTTGCTTCACTCCTGGGTCCCCAGCGTACAGTGAGCGGTGACACCTTGCCACGCTCCTCGGTTCCTGCACTGGCCCCAGCTTGCCATATTGGCACCTTGGCATCCACGAGTAAGGAAGAGACAGCGTACAGGGAGAGGTGACGCCTTGCTGCACTCCTGGGTCCCCAGCGTACGGGGAGAGGTGACGCCTTGCTGCACTCCTGGGTCCCCAGCGTACGGGGAGAGGTGACGCCTTGCTGCACTCCTGGGTCCCCAGCGTACAGGGAGAGGTGACGCCTTGCTGCACTCCTGGGTCCCCAGCGTACGGGGAGAGGTGACGCCTTGCTGCACTCCTGGGTCCCCAGCGTACAGTGAGCGGTGACACCTTGCCACGCTCCTCGGTTCCTGCACTGGCCCCAGCTTGCCATATTGGCATCCACGAGTAAGGAAGAGACAGCGTAAAGCACCAGGGAAAATGCTGGACAGCTATAAGCTAATGTTAATAAATGAGTGCAGTTACCCCAGGAGCGCAGAGCCTGGATGGTGTGAGACAGAGTGATCCCAATTAGCCAGAGTGTCAGCTCTGGGGACCAATCATGCAATGTGCTACACATGTGTAAAAGATGTGATTCTGTGAGTCCCTGGTGATTGCTGACACCTTGTCTTTGCTTCCTGTACGTCATTGGCACTGTGTGTGCTGGGACGGAAGCCGCCAGCTGCAGGGACACAATACCCTGGATCAGACATGTATGTATTGTCTATTGTCTGTGTATTTGCAGTGTTTGGTACACAGAGCACCCTACTGGCGGCTGTCACACCCAAGCAGCAGGAGTTCTCACCCTCGGCTACAGACAGCACGTACCGTGCTCTCTCTTCCCTGTGGGGCCCCTAGCTGGGGCTCACGCCGTCACATGGGGACCAATTCTGCATGCGGGGAAGGGGGCCCCAGTACAGGGCAAGGCCGCCCCACATGCCAGGTCCCTCGTCCACCTACCTGCTGGGAACAGAGGCAAATGAATTTGATGGTGAGCAACCATGGAATAATTTCTTCTATGTGAGCGGATTCAATCGACAGGGGGTCACTAGGCTCTGAATATACGCAGACTAGCAAGCAGGTCTGAATTATCCCCAAAGGCTGCAACAAGCTGGCTGGTTACTAAGCAACAGAGCAGTGGCACAAACACATGGCAGTTTATAGCACGAGACACACATCAGCGGCAGGAAAGAAAAGTGGTGCACAATGGTATTGTCCTTCGGAAATTCCTCCCACGCTTATGCTCGATATTAAAAAGGACATATACAGTTTAACAATCTAAGCACTTCAGTGACAGGTATTGCCACTTTTATGGCTGAAGTGCAAGGTTTGCAAACCAATTTTTTTTAAAGACTAGCTCTAATCACTAAGGAGGCTGATGATGATTGTTTTAAACACAAATTATTATAATGATGGAAAAATGTTTTCATGAACTTGCCACAAATGATGTAACATGGAGGTGGTGCCTAGATGGTTCCTTTCATTAGATCTTCTAACTGTGGCCTCACAAATGGAGCAGATGCCTTCACAAATGTTGGCATGAGTTAGGTCAAAATAATCTCACAACCAAGAGGTGGCTTTTTTGGCCTTATGCCCAGGTATCGCAAAGGCTCTCTTTGATAGCATAGTTGCATTGTTATAGCATAGTTGCCACAGGTGACTGGATTACACAAACAACATCATCCGCATCTTTATTATCTTCAGAAACACGACACAAACAGTAGTGCACGCAGGGGGGGGGGTTCTGAGTACCCAGAACACCCCCCAGGAATCTAAGAATTTTAAAAATCGGCCCTGGGAAACCGGAGATATCTGACTTCAAAGCAGTGGACCCATCCAAGCCTGTTAATTGCTCTTCTCAGTCAGATATCTCAGGTTCTCTCAGACTTAGAGTTTTTCTAAGGCTATATTCCAAAAGCTGGGACTCTCCCCCTTTGATGGACACTAGAAGCTTGTCTCCACTATGCCCAGAACCAGAGATATCAGCCTTCCAGCAGCTGGTTACTGCTCCAGCTCCACACACACCTGGTATGTAGTATTATATGCTCGTGGGCAGATTGCTCTACCTCCTGAACTCTGATCCCCTAGTCCCCAATACCATTTGGTAGGTGGGATTCTCTAGTTTTTAATTCCATTAAAATCTAAGAAATCTATTTCCGGGAACTGGAGATATCTGCAGTCAAGCAAGCTGTCCTCCCACCAGAAAATTATGAATAATAAGCCCACTCCACTATACACCCCTCCTCTGCATATTAAACATCCTCTACCTACCTGGAAGTTATGTATCAGGGCCCCTTCATTCAGCCCAATGCCCCCTTCTCCCACCGTCTGTGCAGTAAAGGGGTAATTAGTGGAAATGACTGATCCAGGCCATACATGCTGAGCGGTAGATATAATACCCCCTACCACCCGCAGGACATCAAAGCTTCCACTCATAGCACCCCCCACCCCTACCGCTGGAGGATCGATAGGGGCCCCTATACATTGCTATGCCCAGGGGTCTACATTGCTGTTGGCGCCCCTGTATGTATATATATGTATGTATATGTATTTATGTATATATAAATATATATATATATTATTATTATTATTATATACATTTGATCTATCTATAATACTATACTATAATACTGACCCAGCATATACTGGGTCACCTAAGTATCCATCTCCGTGCTTTGCTCCGCCCCTCTGGAAACCCCCTTCTGAAAATCCTGCGTTTGCCCCTGACAAATACAGTTGCACTTCCACATGAGCATCCTCAATTTCTATTATGTCCTCGTCGCCACTTTTACTTGTTCTGCTCATCCCCACATTTGCGGAGAGTGCAGAAATGGTGGACAGAGATGAAGGAGGCTTCTCTTGTTCTTCAGTCTTAGTGGTCTTTTTCTTGGAGCACCAATATGTTGGTATATAATGTAACACCTGTATATCTTTTTTAACATTGTGAAAGATTTGGATTTCAGGATTTCCTATACTTTCTGCCCCCTGGACCACTTTTAGTAAATTATTAGAAAAAATGGGAAACAGTGACAGTAGATCTCGGCGCAATGCTGCCTTGACATTGGTCAATACCTAAACAGATATCACCTAAACATCACGGCATGCCTTGATAAAGGGCCACTGGACCGGAACACGTCCGCAGAACCAGCGTGTGAGCAGCCAGATTTTTATCCAGACACTGGTCGTATGTATTTTAATTCTAATAGGCTTCATTTAGTCTATTATTTTAATTTAATTTTTTTACTTTTTTTCTTAAAATATATTTTTTTCTTGTATTTTTGTATTTTTATACTTTGCTCATTGGACTTTATTCATGCTATTTTTGTGAATCAGGGCCCACTTTTTTGTTGTCAGAGGGTTTACTTTACCGTTTTTAATTATTAAATCAATTTTGGATCAATTGTGTCCAGTTTTGTCTTTTCCCGTGAAAGATACCTTTATATGTTTCATATTCCTCCCATAGAGGTGAGCGAGGTACGCTACAAGGGATATGCATTCTGGGTGACATTTAATAGGATACGAGTTGTAGTAACATTTCAAAATCGCACCGTATCGCACCGTATCGCACCTTATCGCACCGTATCGCACTTTTTCAAATCACATTTTTTCCTCCAAAACCGAATATTTAATGTTATGCGCTAATGTGTCCAAAAAGTGCAGTGAAGTGCGAAGAGATGTGATGTGGTGTGAATTTATGACACAGTAATGTGCGGTTTCCGGCGCTGGTCATGTGCGATTTTCTGACCAACCGGAATGTGAATTACAACACTGCCTCCGCATGCCAAATAATACCTATTGGCCCACCTAAGTCCCCTACATTATGCATCACACCCCCTGTATAAAGGGGCACTGTGGCTGGAGAGCCCGGCACACAGGGTTAATGGCGGCCACAGCACTGAAGTGGTTAACTCTCCGTGCTTTGCCGTTATTCGGAACATGGGCACTTGACATGGTTTAAACTGTATGAGTAGCACTGAGCTGGGACAGGACCCTTCTGCAGTGCTGATGTAAGTTGTAGCCTGCTGCTGGGCACCAGGCACTGAGCTGGGACAGGACCCCTTCTGCAGTGCTGATGTAAGTTGTAGCCTGCTGCTGGGCACCAGGCACTGAGCTGGGACAGGACCCCTGCTGCAGTGCTGATATAAGTTGTAGCCTGCTGCTGGGCACAAGGCACTGAGCTGGGACAGGACCCCTTCTGCAGTGCTGATGTAAGTTGTAGCCTGCTGCTGGGCACCAGGCACTGAGCTGGGACAGGACCCCTTCTGCAGTGATGATGTAAGTTGTAGCCTGCCGCTGGGCACAAGGCACTGAGCTGGGACAGGACCCCTTCTGCAGTGCTGATGTAAGTTGTAGCCTGCTGCTGGGCACCAGGCACTGAGCTGGGACAGGACCCCTTCTGCAGTGCTGATGTAAGTTGTAGTCTGCTGCTGGGCACCAGGCACTGAGCTGGGACAGGACCCCTGCTGCAGTGCTGATGTAAGTTGTAGTCTGCTGCTGGGCACCAGGCACAGATTATATGTACTTATGAAATATATGTTTGGCACTGAGCTAGGACTGCATCATATATTGTGTATATTGTATTGAATATTGAGGAATGCATTCTACACTTACAATGCACTTTGTACATTTCTGGAGGAAGAAAATGAGCAAATCTTGGTGATGAGGAAATGAAATGCTAAACTGTCAGAAGGTCTGTGAGTGGCCAGAACACAGCAGGGAGTAGGCTCTGTGTCTGAAGTCCTGTGTAAAGGTGTTAATAAGGAAATTGGAGTGAACATGTAATCTGGATCTATTTATGACAGGAAAATGTTCCGATTGATACATGAATGTAAATGCCCCAGGCATGTACACCTCCTGCACAATGCTGAGTAGGTGGGGAGAACAGGGTGGAATTACCCCTGTGTTATGCTGTGTTGATTTTGGATAAAAAGGCACAAGTTTTGCCTGTAAAGTTGCCTGATCTGAACGCTGTAACACCTGTATGCTGTACCTCCTAGGGACCTAGGAGAGGGCTCTTTTAAGAGCTTCTACTTTGAGCAAATAAACCATCTATTGCCCAAGACGACTGCTTCATCTTGCGACCAACAGAATTACTGCAATAATTCTGTTCTCCGGCTGTTCTGGGTACCAGTATCCAGCGTCTCCGAGTCTCCGCTCTGCCAGCTACCGAAGCAAAGGTCTGGTCCGTGACCAGTGGGGAACCAATCTACGCACACACTCCAGCAGGTAGTACTCAGGTGCCAGCGTTTGGGCCTGA
The DNA here is from genome assembly GCF_055691185.1 of Crinia signifera. Taxonomy (NCBI): domain Eukaryota; kingdom Metazoa; phylum Chordata; class Amphibia; order Anura; family Myobatrachidae; genus Crinia; species Crinia signifera. The sequence goes on from NC_139218.1 coordinate 4,802,140, forward strand.
GTCAGTATCCGTGGTTCGAGACGCCACGTAGGAGGAGTCTGGTGGTGGCAGTGATATCCACGCCCACTGCGTAGTGGGCGGAGTCAGTAACAGGCAGTTACTGATGGTAACAGGGAATCCCCTATTGGCCAGGTCCCGTGAGACCAGGAACCATTATCTGTAGACCCGAAGGGCGTAGCTAGAGCGTAAGGGCAGGCGTCCGGTCACAGGCGCCATTTTGACCTTTGGAAGGTAGTAAGGAGCATGGAGAGGAGCAGTGTCAGTGAGCGGAGGTATGTCTGGGAGTGCAGGTGGCAGAGGCAGCAGGGGGCCAGTGACAGCCACCACTAGCAGGAGCCAGGGGAGAGCCAGCAGAGACACACTGAGAGGCAGCAGTGGCAGAGGGAGAGGCATCAGTGTGGCAGCCAGCATGGCCACAGTAAGGCCTGGGCCATCCCGGACCCCGGAGGAGCAGGCACAGCAGGAGGAGGTGGAGGACCCTCTTGCATCCCCATCCCATCCACTCACACAGGAAGACCTGTTCAGCACACAGTGCGAGGAGGAGCTGCAGGAGGACCACATCTCTGACATCGACTGGCCTGAGGTGGAGGAAGATGGAGGTGAGGCGGAGGAGGGTGATGCTGCCCTGGAGGAGGAGGGGGACATGGCCGCAGAGGAGGTGGAGGAGGAGTCAGAAAGTGCCCGCACCCAAAGTAGCCGTAAGGTGCGGTTCTCATATGAGGAAAATGTGGGCCTTGTCTGCGCCATAGTCCCTGTATTTGACAGGCTGCTGGGGAAGCATCACATCAGGACCACTGCTCAGCAGCCACAAAAGGAGCGTCAGGAATGTCAAGAAGCGCTTCAATTACATCAAATGGCAACTCAAAGCCAAGATGGCCCCTGAAATTAAAGAGGCCAGCCGCACTGGAGGAGGCGCCACCCAACCCATGACATATACGTCATATGAGAAGAAACTGAAAAGAATAATCCCACCAAAGGTCCTTCCTGGGCTCCATGTGGCGGACACAGATAGGCCACCAACACCGCCCCAAGCTGGCAAGTGACCAACGCCACCCCAAGCTGGCAAGTGACCAACACCGCCCCAAGCTGGCAAGTGACCAACGCCGCCCCAAGCTGGCAAGTGACCAACACCACCCCAAGCTGGCAAGTGACCAACACCACCCCAAGCTGGCAAGTGACCAACGCCACCCCAAGCTGGCAAGTGACCAACGCCGCCTCAAGCTGGCAAGTGACCAACGCCGCCCCAAGCTGGCAAGTGACCAACACCACCCCAAGCTGGCAAGTGACCAACACCGCCCCAAGCTGGCAAGTGACCAACGCCGCCCCAAGCTGGCAAGTGACCAACGCCGCCTCAAGCTGGCAAGTGACCAACACCGCCCCAAGCTGGCAAGTGACCAACGCCACCCCAAGCTGGCAAGTGACCAACGCCGCCCCAAGCTGCCAAGTGTGCCCACATCTTCATGTACATCATACATTGCAATGTTTTATAAACTGTAATGCCATCTTGTAATGTTTGCAGAACAATAGTGCTGGTGTGGAACTACATATCCCAGCAAGGGCAACCTACATAAATGTTATGGTCATAGATTGCAATTGTTGGTGATGCTGGGTCATGTAGTTCCACACCTGCTGGTATTGGTCAAATGGCTACCAAATTATGTCACAGGGTTAAATTGCTCAGGCCCCAAACATAGTTGTATTGTTGTCATATGTGAAACGCCTCCATACAGCATTATTGACGGCATTTTATTACAAATCTAAATTTAAAAAAAAATTATATTTTCCAAAACAACTAATAATTGGTCACATGACCCATGTGTGCCCCAGGGGTAAAAACAAAAAACATGTTATGGTGCATGCTGGTAAGAAATGGCGTCCATGCAATATCTGTAACGGCTGTCCACCATTTTGCTTGCAGATCATCCATCCCGAATTGCTCACGCACCACACACAGGCCGAGGCATATGGCCGGATGCAGAGGCTGCAGGTAAGCAAAACCATTGCACATACAGTACACACACCCATGTACCACACTACAATCCACTCCTGCACCCTACTGCAAACCAAATATAGGTTCAATGTCAACTACACTGTTTAAAGAACTTTATGCAGCATGTTTCAATATAATTACATGCTCATTGCACCAATGTAATACCGGGTAATATCACATTACAGTGCTGCCAGATATGCCGCCATGCCAGGGACGCATTCAGACCCACTACATACCAACGGATATTAATGTAATCAGAAACACCTTCCAGGGGTACATGTGTTACTGACCAGTACCCATTGGTATGTGGCATAACCCACAAGACACCTGTAATGCTACATGACACATACTGCACTATTATGGTGGGATAATTACCCATTTCTCATTTTTCCACAGGATCATCACAACTACTGGTGCAACCAACAGAATCAGCAGAGATGATGGGAGAAGATACCGAAATTATTCTCACCTGAGGAAGAAAACACAGCGACAACTGTCAGTCAAAGGCCGTCCACTGTGGGGACACCCCAGCAAGCCACACCCACCCAACCACCCCACACACCACAGCAGATGACACAGCACGCTCATTACATAGGTTTCAACACAAACAGATAGAATTCATGGAGATGCAAAGCCATCAAATGGGCAACATGCAAGGATAGGAGACCTGAGAAATATCTATCAGCAACTAAATAAATGCCCACCAGTGTCCGTGTACGTGTGGGCACACAAGTCAGAATGGCTGCCACCCTGGACACACGTCTGGGCGAAATCAGCCAGGCCCTAAGGGTCCAAAACAAAAATGGGTACTTGTTTCCTAGCACGGCGCCCACGATTTTAATCTTATTACATTGTTTTGATCGCATCGATTGCATCGCATCGCATGCGACCAGATCGCATGCGATGTCATGCGATCGATGTAATCAAAACGATGATTTAATTGTACATGCACCCTGATGGGTGATTAGTATGTTATATGCACCCCCATTGTTAACGCCACCGCTACTATTAACGCCAACCCGAAGCGTGGCGAGCTATCCACGTTGGCGTGGAGTTGATTTAATATAGTGTGGCGAGTGCAGCGTGCCCCGCGAGGGGACGCGTATAACTTCACATGTATTCCGCATGCGCTCGCCACTGTTCGGGCTCGCGCATTTTAATGGCATGCGATTTTAAAATTGTACATTGCGGCTTTTAGGACCCGAAAATCGGGTCCCATCGCATACCACTAATTAAGGCATGCGATGGTATGCGATGGGCGCCGTGCTAAGAAACAAGTACCCAAAAATGAGAGTGTACATGGTCAAACACAAGCTGTATCAGCACAGACCAATGCCTTAATTGCCCTGGAGTCAGAATTAAATAACCAAGAATTAAATGTATTAGGTGCAGCTACATCCACAATCAGCAGTGTGTCAAGTACCCCACTTAGTGGCTCCCCAACTTCTCCCCCACGTAGGAGTGTGCGGACCAGGGGAGGCCAGGGGTCAGGGGCAAAGGGGGATGTGCGCGTACACAGGTCCCTAAAAAATGATTGTACAAGTTGCACATGTCTATTTTTGCTATACTACAGTTATGTAAAGCAGAATATTTTTGTGAAAATGTCTGGAGCAGTAATTGCACTAAACAAGATTCTTTTCCTTTAGTAAAGACGTTCCTTTACAGTAACTTGTGTCTGTGGGTTTTCCATCGTAATGATTTGGGTAATTCAACTACAATGGTGTCATCCACTATGGTGCTGTGCAGTGAGGGTGTTAAAATATGTTGTTTTTTTTGGTCATTGTAAAAATGTACTTACCAGCATGTAGTCACCAAGGGATAAAATGAATAAATAAAAATAAAGCAGCGCTGAATTACAATGTAACAATATTTATACACACAATAATAAAAACCATAATATGACATTAAAATGAACCATATGGTGTAAAAGAATTTTGAATGGACCCAATTATATAGTCACCAGTATTGGATGGTGTTGAGACCTGCTCTGATCCTGGGGGGTATGGGATAGTCCTTATTGGCCACTTGGTGGTATCCTGAAGGTGTTAGTTATGGACTACAACCGATGGCATAGATGGAATTAGCCTGATCGGGAGTCCCACTGCTGCGAGTGGTCAGGTGTCCAGCGATGTTTGTGGCTTGGGACTTCCAAGATGGTGGGCATCCGATCAGAAAATTGGGCAGGTAGGACAGTCCTAGAAGCAATGGGAGTCCAGACAAATGTATCACCAACGCATTTCGCAGTGCTGCAAATTCAACTAGCGCATCCCATTAAATGTCACCCTCTATATCTGATTTAAAGAAACCTTTATACATGTTGTTGAATACCCATTCAATGTGAGTGTGGTATGTCTTCTCAGCTGTTTAATTAAGAACTACCATTACATGTTTCCCCGTCCCTATAGAGGTGAAAGAAGTACGAAGTACGAAGTACATCATCAGCTTAACAGCTCAGAAATTGTTCTCCATGAAGAATTCCGTGCACTGAACAATTTTACACATTGGCTTTTATTTGTATTTTCTCACATATTCGTTGAGTAACATTCACAGCCATAACGCCAAGATCACCAGCTAAGCACTTGGGATACCACAGGATTCAATCTTCTATCCATCACCAGGATTGAAGTGATTCATATCTGCTCCTAAAGGACTTTTAACTGCCCGATTTGAGGGACATAACCCTTTTTGGTACTTGTTTCCTAGCATGGCGCCCAGTTTTCTTATGTACGTGACCGTAGTGAAATCGCATCACATCGCATGACGTTATTGTAGCGTGCGATGCGATTTCAGTTCCGCTCCCGCCCCCTCTCAGATCGTCTCAGAAATCATTCTGAGGTGATTTTCTGACAGGAGCAGAATACATGTAAAGTAATCCGCGCCCCCTCGTGGAGCGCGATACGCTCGCCACGCTTCGGGCTCGGTGGCTCGCTGCACTGGCCACACTTTATAAAATCAACTCCACGCCGACGTGGAAAGTGGGGGTATGAAAAGGTTGGAGGACGCGTTCTGCCACCCCTCGCGGAGCTCGCTGTGCTCGCCATGCATCGGGGTGGCGTCAATACTGGAGGTGACGCAAAACAACGGCATAGGTGCTTTCAATTGTAAGCGCCCATCACATGTCATACTTAGCACACATCACATCTCATCCAATGACATCTCTTAGTAAGCACACATCACATCTCATCGCATGGGTGCTTCTACAATGAAATATCGCATCGCACCCTGTCTAGGGTACACTCCGATCCCATGCGATATTGGACATCGCATCAGATCGCCGCAGAGCTCTTCAGTGTCACCACACAGCACTGTGTGAAATAGGGGTATGGGTAAAAACCGGACCTGGACAAGACTCCGGAATGCCTGACCGGACATCAAACTCTGCATTCCAGAGCTTGCATTGTCCGGTCCGGCGTCTTGTCCGGGTCCGGTATTTACTTAGGCCCGCGAAATGGCACCATAATCAACAGGATGGACTTATCGAATCCAACCACACAAGAGCCGACACCAGGAACACACCGCGTTGCCTTATTTTGGAAACCGAGTCTGGCAGGAAAACCCGTACCAGCGCTCAGATTCCTATGGATCCCTGAAGTACAGACAGGCTTGGTTCTCAACAAAATTAGACTGTCAGCCCATGGAGCCAGTACTAGTGGGACGAGGTTGTGTGTGTTAATGTCAGCGCTCTCTTGGGGAAACCGTATCCTGTTAAGTTCTCGTCTGCGCTGAGTTTCAGTTTTGGTTCATGATTTATGTAAAGCAGGTTGTTCTCTGTGTGATGTGTGTGCGGTGCCTCTGAGAGTGACATTACCACCCACACCCCAGGACACAGGTGGGGTAAGGTGTGTACACTGAGTGACAGAGCTGGTGATCTGACAAGTAGCTGAGATCTCAGGGGGCTGCCCCCACCTCGCTGCTTGTTATTGGGCACGCGGGTTTGTAGACAAACAGGTTCTCATGGGAAAACACAAATATGTGCCCCCCCCCCCCCCAATAAAAACCATTACAGGGAGGAATTACCCCCCATTGCAGGGCAGCTACATAGCACAGAGGTGAGGGGGTCTGTAGTGGCAGCACCCCCATCTATGGTGGTACTAACTGTTACATCAGTGCATGTGTCGTATAGCAGGGTAGGGGCGGATGGCCAATGGAAAGGGGGGGGGGGGCGTCGGAATTGTTGTATTAGTGCCACCAGGCTTGTAGTTACTGCATGTTATCATCCCATGGTGCAGATGTGGAACTTGTGGGTTGTGAACCCAGGGGCAAAGATATAGTTTGCCTATACCCATCCCCTTTAGTGGGGGGTATCAGTATGGGTAACTGGCATGAGTTCCGTGGCATTTGCATTTAACCTTCTCCATATACCAGAGTTGGTTTAAGTGGTCGGAGAGGGGCAGAACCAGTTGATCCTGCCACCAGGCACCGCGGCCAAGCTCCTGCCAACCAGGCACCGCAGCCAAGCTCCTGCCACCAGGCACCGCAGCCAAGCTCCTGCCACCAGGCACCGCGGCCAAGCTCCTGCCACCAGGCACCGCGGCCAAGCTCCTGCCACCAGGCACCGCGGCCAAGCTCCTGCCACCAGGCACCACGGCCAAGCTCCTGCCACCAGGCACCGCGGCCAAGCTCCTGCCACCAGGCACCGCAGCCAAGCTCCTGCCACCAGGCACCATGGCCAAGCTCCTGCCACCAGGCACCGCAGCCAAGCTCCTGCCAACCAGGCACCGTGGCCAAGCACATGCCACCAGACACTGCGGCCAAGCTCCTGCCAACAGGCACCACGGCCAAGCTCCTGCCACCAGGGAGAATGACTAAGCACCTGCCACCAGGCACCGCGGCCAAGCTCCTGCCAACAGGCACCACGGCCAAGCTCCTGCCACCAGGCACCATGGCCAAGCACCTGCCCCCAGACACCTCGGCCAAGCTCCTGTCACCAGGCACCGCAGTCAATCTCCTGCCACCAGGCACCGCAGCCAAGCTCCTGCCAACATGCACCACGGCCAAGCTCCTGCCACCAGGTACCACGGCCAAGCTCCTGCCACCAGGCACCATGGCCAAGCTCCTGCCACCAGGCACCACGGCCAAGCTCCTGCCACCAGGCACCACGGCCAAGCTCCTGCCACCAGGCACCGCGGCCAATCTCCTGCCAACATGCACCGTGGCCAAGCTCCTGCCACCAGACACCGCTGCCAAGCTCCTGCCACCAGGCACCATGGTCAAGCTCATGCCAACAGGCACAATGACTAAGCTCCTGACACCAGGCACCGCCACCAAGCACCTGCCACCAGGCACCGCGGCCAATCTACTGCCACCAGGCACCACAGCCGAGCTCCTGCCACCAGGCACCGTGGCCAAGCTCCTGCCAACAGGCACCATGGCCAAGCTCCAGCCACCAGGCACCACGGCCAAGCTCCTGCCACCAGACACCACGGCCAAGCTCCTGCCACCAGGCACCACGGCCAAGCTCCTGCCACCAGGCACCGCGGCCAATCTCCTGCCAACATGCACCGTGGCCAAGCTCCTGCCACCAGACACCGCTGCCAAGCTCCTGCCACCAGGCACCACGGTCAAGCTCATGCCAACAGGCAAAATGACTAAGCTCCTGACACCAGGCACCGCCGCCAAGCACCTGCCATCAGGCACCGCGGCCAATCTACCGCCACCAGGCACCACAGCCGAGCTCCTGCCACCAGGCACCGTGGCCAAGCTCCTGCCAACAGGCACCACGGCCAAGCTCCTGCCACCAGGCACCGCGGTCAAGCTCCTGCCAACAGGCACAATGACTAAGCTCCTGACCCCAGGCACCGCGGCCAAGCTCCTGCCACCGCTGCCAAGCTCCTGCCAACCAGGCACCGTGGCCAAGCACATGCCACCCGAAACAACGGCCAAGCTCCTGCCAACAGGCACCACGGCCAAGCTCCTGCCACCAGGGAGAATGACTAAGCACCTGCCACCAGGCACCGCGGCCAAGCTCCTGCCAACAGGCACCACGGCCAAGCTCCTGCCACCAGGCACCGTGGCCAAGCACCTGCCCCCAGACACCTCGGCCAAGCTCCTGTCACCAGGCAACGCAGTCAATCTACTGCCACCAGGCACCGCAGCCGAGCTTCTGCCACCAGGGACAATGACTAAGCACCTGCCACCAGGCACCGCGGCCAAGCTCCTGCCAACAGGCACCACGGCCAAGCTCCTGCCACCAGGCACCGTGGCCAAGCACCTGCCACCAGACACCGCCAGGCACCACAGCCAATCTACTGCCACCAGGCACCGCAGCCGAGCTCCTGCCACCAGGGACAATGACTAAGCACCTGCCACCAGGCACCACGGCCAAGCAACTCTTGGATGCATTGATGAGTGTTTAAAAGTGCCATAATGGTCGAGATGTACTAAGCTAGACATAGAGTTGCCTGTGTTTGAAAAATGAGAGTTAGGAGCTAATTGGTTAGAAGTTTATCTCTCTCCACATTATAACTTTATGAAGCTTAGTACATACCACCCAATAATACAGCTATGACATCCCCAAATGCGGGGATGCTGTAGTTAAATAGTGGGGGTCACAGAATAGAACATATGTTTCCATAGAGAAGGGTGATCTGAGTCAGCAGAGGTTGCCAGACGTGTTCCAGGCCTATGGCTGCCATGCTCCTGCCCCCGGATTCCTGGGTAACGGGACAGGTGCCGCTTGTGAAACCACGAACCGAAAGTCGGCATCTGAGAGCGAAACATCTGCAGCTGCTGATTACACAGATCCACAGGCCGCGGACAAGGCTGTAACTACCATCGGTGCAGGGGCTGCAGCTGCTTATTACACAGACCCACAGGCCGCGGACAAGGGTGTAACTACCATCGGTGCAGGGGCTGCAGCTGCTTATTACACAGACCCACAGGCCGCGGACAAGGGTGTAACTACCATCGGTGCAGGGGCTGCAGCTGCTTATTACACAGACCCACAGGCCGCGGACAAGGGTGTAACTACCATCGGTGCAGGGGCTGCAGCTGCTAAATACACAGACCCACAGGCCGCGGACAAGGGTGTAACTACCATCGGTGCAGGGGTTGCAGCTGCTTATTACACAGGCCCACAGGCCGCGGACAAGGGTGTAACTACCATCGGTGCAGGGGCTGCAGCTGCTTATTACACAGACCCACAGGCCGCGGACAAGGGTGTAACTACCATCGGTGCAGGGGCTGCAGCTGCTTATTACACAGACCCACAGGCCGCGGACAAGGGTGTAACTATCATCGGTGCAGGGGCTGCAGCTGCTTATTACACAGACCCACAGGCCGCGGACAAGGGTGTAACTATCATAGGTACAGGGGCTGCGGCTGCTTATTACACAGACCCACAGGCCGCGGACAAGGGTGTAACTATCATCGGTGCAGGGGCTGCAGCTGCTTATTACACAGACCCACAGGCCGCAGAGAAGGGTGTAACTACTATCGGTGCAGGGGCTGCAGCTGCTTATTACACAGACCCACAGGCCGCGGACAAGGGTGTAACTACCATCGGTGCAGGGGCTGCAGCTGCTTATTACACAGACCCACAGGCCGCGGACAAGGGAGTGAATACACTGACCTGCGCTGGACGGAGAATTACACCGAACTGCGCTGGACGGAGAATTACACCGAACTGCGCTGGACGGAGAATAACACTGACCTGCGCTGGACGGAGAATAACACTGACCTGCGCTGGACGGAGAATTACACTGACCTGCGCTGGACAGAGAATAACACTGACCTGCGCTGGATGGAGAATAACACTGACCTGCGCTGGATGGAGAATAACACTGACCTGCGCTGGATGGAGAATTACACTGACCTGCGCTGGACGGAGAATTACACTGACCTGCGCTGGACGGAGAATAACACTGACCTGCGCTGGACGGATAATTACAGCGACCTGCGCTGGACAGAGAATAACACTGACCTGCGCTGGACAGAGAATAACACTGACCTGCGCTGGACAGAGAATAACACTGACCTGCGCTGGACAGAGAATAACACCGACCTGCGCTGGACGGAGAATTATACCGACCTGCGCTGGACGAAGAATAACACCGACATGAGCTGGACAGAGAATAACACTGACCTGAGCTGGACAGAGAATAACACTGACCTGCGCTGGACGGAGAATTACACTGACCTGCGCTGGACTGAGAATTACACTGACCTGCGCTGGACAGAGAATAACACTGACCTGCGCTGGACAGAGAATAACACTGACCTGCGCTGGACAGAGAATTACACTGACCTGCGCTGGACAGAGAATTACACTGACCTGCGCTGGACAGAGAATTACACTGACCTGCGCTGGACAGAGAATTACACTGACCTGCGCTGGACTGAGAATTACACTGACCTGCGCTGGACAGAGAATTACACTGACCTGCGCTGGACAGAGAATTACACTGACCTGCGCTGGACAGAGAATTACACTGACCTGCGCTGGATAGAGAATTACACTGACCTGCGCTGGACTGATAATTACAGTAACATGTGCCACCACCCAACATATGCCCTGCCCTTCAACATGTGCGGCCACCCAACATGTGCCACCTCCCCAACGTGCCACCCCCAACATGTGCCGTCAATGTGCAACATGTGCCACCCCCCAACATGTGCCGGCAATGTGCAACATATGCCACCCCCCAACATGTGCCACCCCCCAACATGCGCCCGCAATGTGCAACATGTGCCACCCCCCAACATGTGCCGGCAATGTGCAACATGTGCCACCCCCCAACATGTGCCACCCCCAACATGTTCCGTCCCCCAACATGTGCCACCCCCCCAACATGTGCCACCCCCCCAACATGTGCCACCCCCCAACATGTGCCACCCCCCCAACATGTGCCACCCCCCCCCCCCCCCCAACATGTGCCGCCCCGGAATGGGATCATTGGGTTGATCAAATGTTGGTCAACAGTCATTAGGTCGACATACTGGAAGTCGACCGGTGTCTAGGTCAACATGACACAAGGTCGACATCGGACAAGGTCGACAGGTGTCTAGGTCAACAGGCAAAAGGTCGACATGGGGTTTTTCACAGTTTTTTTTTTACCCGAGTGCTGACACAGAAATGGACACAGTGCACCGCGTCCCTTCACATCACTCGCTGCGCTCGGCATGATTCAGGCACGGTGTCTCGCTGCGCTCGGCATGATTCAGGCACGGTGTCTCGCTGCGTTCGGCATGATTCAGGCACGGTGTCTACGCTGCGCTCGGCATGATTCGGGCACGGTGTCTCGCTGCGCTCGGCATGATTCAGGCACGGTGTCTACGCTGCGCTCGGCATGATTCAGGCACGGTGTCTCGCTGCGCTCGGCATGATTCGGGCGCGGTGTCTCGCTGCGCTCGGCATGATTCAGGCGCGGTGTCTCACTGCGCTCGCCATGATTCAGGCACGGTGTCTCGCTGCGCTCGCCATGATTCAGGCACGGTGTCTCGCTGCGCTCGGCATGATTTAGGCGCGGTGTCTCGCTGCGCTCTGCATGATTCGGGCATGATTCGGCTGCCCGAATCATGCAGAGCGTAGCGAGACACCGTGCCTGAATCATGCCGAGCGCAGCGAGACACCGTGCCCGAATCATGCCGAGCGCAGCGAGACACCGTGCCCGAATCATGCCGAGCGTAGCGAGACACCGTGCCCGAATCATGCCGAGCGCAGCGAGACACCGTGCCCGAATCATGCCGAGCGTAGCGAGACACCGTGCCCGAATCATGCCGAGCGCAGCGAGACACCGTGCCCGAATCATGGCGAGCGCAGCGAGACACCGTGCCTGAATCATGCCAAGCGCAGCGAGACACCGTGCCCGAATCATGCCGAGCGCAGCGAGACACCGTGCCCGAATCATGCCGAGCGTAGCGAGACACCGTGCCCGAATCATGAATCAGATCCAAACAGTATCGCAATGTCTTTCTATAGGTGGTATTGCACAAACACCCGTTAGGATAAAGGGAATGAATTCCTTTTATACAAAAGTCATAAACTTTGCGGTATTATCCGTATATCTCTTATATATTTGGCTACATCTGTCACTCAAAGTGTGTCTGACCCTCTAACGCTGGGTGGAGCCTCTGACTCACATGACAGAGAACCAGCCCAGTGAGCCCACAGTCATAGGAGGGACACAATGCTCTGCTCCTGCACTTTCCTTTTAATGTATGATTGCCATCACCTGTGTTGAAGCAGCTTTCCTATCAATTAACCTGTTCAACACAGATGGAGGTAATCATACATTAGGAAGAAAGTCCAGCGGCAGAGCATTGTGTCCCTCCTGGCATAGGTCATGTTGGGAGGTATGCACAGTGCCAGACACCCTCTGCCTCCCCATGTTACCCAGCAAAGACACAGCTACTCACCAGACACACCAGGTGAGCGTCCCCCGCTTACCCCCCTCCCGCGATTCGCGGGGCCCCTCCCACGATTCACGCGCTCCCCCGCGAACCCCCCTCCCGCGATTCGCGGCAACCACCCCCCCACGATTTGCGGCAACCCCAGCCCCCACGACCCCCCCTCCGGCGATTCGGGGCACCCCACCCCCCGCGTCCCCCCTTCTGCGATTCGCTGCAACCCCCTGCACCCCCCGCGACCCTCCCGTGATTCCCGGCAAACCCCCACACCTGCCACCCCCCTCCCGTGGACACCCCCCACCACCACCCCCCCAGCCGTCGCGATTCACAGCAACCCCAGGATCAAATGGCACATGCAAAACACTGACACGGCTATGGCCGACGATGAAAAAGGTTGACATGAGTTTTTGAAGATTTATTTTTAATTTTAAGAATGTTTTCATATTCATTCTCATGTGTCGACATGGTCACCAATGAAGTGCCACACTTATGTCAACATTTAATGTGTTGACCTTTCTGTGTTGATTTTTTCTTGTGGCGATTTGCGGCACCCCAGCGACCCCCTCCCGTGATTCGCGGTACCCCCCCAACGCGACCCCCCTCCCGCGATTCGCGTCACCCACCCCCCACGACCCCCCCTCCCGCAATTCGCGGCACCCCCCGCGACACCCCCCCCCCCGCGCAATTCGCAGACACCCCCCACCTCCCTCCCCCCCCATTCACGGCAACCCTACTATTAAATGGCACATGCAAAACACTGACATGGCTATGGTCGACAATGAAAAAGGTTGACATGAGCTTTTGAAGATTTATTTTTCACTTTTTGAATGTTTTCATATTCATTCTCATGTGTCGACATGGACACCAATGAAGTGCCACACTTATGTCAACATTTACATGTGTTGACCTTTCTGTGTTGATTTTTTCTTGTGGCGATTTGCGGCACCCTCCCGCGATTCGCAGCACACCCCCCACAATTCGCGGCACCCCCAGCGACTCCCGCGATTCGTGGCCCCACCCGTGACACCCCCCTCCTGTGATTCGCTGCACCCTGCGACCCCCCTCCCACGATTCGCGCCAACCCCCCAGGCCCCCCCTCCCGCGGTTCATGTTACCCCCCTAACGCAATCCCCCCCCGACCCCCCCTCCTGTCATTGCGGCAACCCCCCGCCCCCGCGCCCACCCTCCCACGATTCACTGCAACCCCCCGCGCCCCCCCTCCCACGATTCGCGGCACCCACACCCCCCCCCGTGACCCCCCCTCCCGAAATTCACAGCATCCACCCACGACCCCTCCTCCCGTGATTCGCGGACACCCCTCGCCTCCTCCCTTCCCCCCCGCGTGATTCACGGCAACCCCAGGATTAAATGGCACATGCAAAACACTGACACGGCTATGGTCGACAATGAAAAAGGTTGACATGAGTTTTTGAAGATTTATTTTTCTTTTTTTGAATGTTTTCATATTCATTCTCATGTGTCGACATGGACACCGATGAAGTGCCACACTTATGTCAACATTTACATGTGTTGACCTTTCTGTGTTGATTTTTTCTTGTGGCAATTTTTTTCCAGTGACAACTATGAACTATGTGCACGTCAACCTACACATCATCAACCAATTCTTTGTATAATATATAACACCTGTTCTGTTTTACTGTAGGTGCTTTAAGTCAGATCTTTTACTGCTACTATTACTGTTTATGTAAATGCATTCTGAATGACCACAACATCCTACCATCCTTCTACAAGAATATATAACCAACTAGGTTGATTCATCGCGCCCCGTGCCCCCCTCCCGCAAATCGCGGACCCCCCCACGCACCCCCCTTCCTGCGATTCACGCCCCCCTCCCACGATTCACGTCCCCCCCGTGCACCCCCCCCCGCAATTCGCAACCCCCCCTCGAGCGATTCACGCCCCCTCCCGCTCTTTGCGGACCCCCGCCCTCTCCCGCGATTTGCGGACACCTGCGCCTCCTCCCTCCCTTGATTCACGGCACCCCCCGTGCCCCTCCCGCAATTCACGGCACCCCTAAGCCACTCTTTAGTCCCCCATATACTCACACACCCCTATCACTACCCAGCTTCCTGCTCTCCTGAACCGTAACTTCCATCACTGGGGAGTCGCTGACGCTGTTTTGCCCACATGCCCCTATCATGCCTCATCGCCCAGCCTCTTGCTCTCATGCTCCCGAACTCCCACCCAGTAGGAGGAGGCACTGACTCAGGGCCACCATCCTGTACTCCTGTGCTGCCACACTGGACCCTCACCCACTGGCAGAAGCTGCACAGTATCTCCCACCCTCCTCTTTAGTCCCCCTTATGCCCACACCCCCCTATCACTACCCAGCCTCCTGTTTTCCTGTGTCGTGACCTCCGCCAGTGGGGAGCCGCTGACTCAAAAACACCCTACTATACTATTGCACACACACACCTAAACAACATGCACGCACAGCCCCCCCCCCACCCACAAATGTCACTGTACCATCCACACTATCAATGTACATCTTACTCTGTAACCGCTTTTTAATTAAACAAAACAATACACACCCCCTTCCACATCATATGCTCTCTATGTAACACATTTCACCTGGCGGTATGGAGGTGATTCGCCCTTGTGCTTGGTACGGAGTATGGTTGCAATGTGCTGGGTACGGAGTATGGCTGCAATGTGCTGGGTACGGAGTATGGCTGCGCTGGGCACGGAGTATGGCTGCGCAGTGCTGGGTACAGAGTATGGCTGCAATGTGCTGGGTACTGAGTATGGCTGCGCTGGGCACGGAGTATGGCTGCCTTGTGCTGGGCACGGAGTATGACTACAATGTGCTGGGTACTGAGTATGGCTGCGCTGGGCACGGAGTATGGCTGCCTTGTGCTGGGCACGGAGTATGGCTGCAATGTGCTGGGTACGAAGTATGGCTGCAATGTGCTGGGTACTGAGTATGGCTGCAATGTGCTGGGTACTGAGTATGGCTGCGCTGGGCACGGAGTATGGCTGCGCTGGGCACGGAGTATGGCTGTGCTGGGTACGGAGCATGACTGCCTTGTGCTGGGCACTGAGTATGGCTGCGCTGGGCATGGAGTATGGCTGCGCTGGGCATGGAGTATGGCTGCAATGTGCTGGGTACTGAGTATGGCTGCGCTGGGCACGGAGTATGGCTGCCTTGTGCTGGGCACGGAGTATGACTACAATGTGCTGGGTACTGAGTATGGCTGCGCTGGGCACGGAGTATGGCTGCCTTGTGCTGGGCACGGAGTATGGCTGCAATGTGCTGGGTACGGAGTATGGCTGCAATGTGCTGGGTACTGAGTATGGCTGCAATGTGCTGGGTACTGAGTATGGCTGCGCTGGGCACGGAGTATGGCTGCGCTGGGCACGGAGTATGGCTGCGCTGGGTACGGAGCATGACTGCCTTGTGCTGGGCACTGAGTATGGCTGCGCTGGGCATGGAGTATGGCTGCGCTGGGCATGGAGTATGGCTGCACTGGGCACGGAGTATGGCTGCCTTGTGTTGGGCACGGAGTATGGCTGCCTTGTGCTGGGTATGGAGTATGGCTGCGCTGGGCTGGGTACGGAATATGGCTGCGCTGGGCTGGGTACAGAGTATGGCTGCAGTGTGCTGGGTACAGAGTATGGCTGCAGTGTGCTGGGTACAGAGTATGGCTGCAGTGTGCTGGGTACAGAGTATGGCTGCAATGTGCTGGGTACGGAGTATGGCTGCCTTGTGCTGGGTACGGAGTATGGCTGCCTTGTGCTGGGTACGGAGTATGGCTGCCTTGTGCTGGGTATGGAGTATGGCTGCGCTGGGCTGGGTATGGAATATGGCTGCGCTGGGCTGGGTACAGAGTATGGCTGCAGTGTGCTGGGTACAGAGTATGGCTGCAGTGTGCTGGGTATAGGCCACCCCCTGACAATACAACCTCACTCTCATTTAAATTGCATTTCTCCTGCAATCAGGACTGTCACAGTCCTAGTGCTGGACCCTGGGGCACAGCTCCATATACACCAAGCCCTCCCCCCGCCCAGCTCCTATTGGCTAGTGAGATGTTCTCGGTCACCAAGTGATGGGGCCCGTTGTCCCTCTGATGTCCCGTATCCACCTTTCCGCTGCTATGTATCAGATTAATCTCACTGTAAACTCCAGTCACTCAGCGCCCTGCTGTGCGCCAACATCCGCCATTGTCCCAGTGTAATCCTCACCGAGATCTCCCGTCCGTCAGCATTTGTCAGCGCTCAGTACACTCGGAGCCGCCATTGTGCGGTGACCCTGACCGTAACATCCGTGTAATGTGTGTATAGATAGACATCGGAACGTGTGTCGGCGCTGGTGGCGGGGGCGATGCTCTCCATCACTGGCGGCTGCTCAGCTGTATAAGGAAACACTTGTTTTTCTCGACTAACCTTTGGCGCCTTCGGCCATGAGTGGTCAACCACGTGATTATCGATGTAGACGCCACCGATCCGCAATACCAGAACCCTGGGCTACGCACGCCGGGATATCATTCCATGGTGGGCGGCTTGGGAATGGATCAGCGCCATTTCTTCAAGCCATTCGCAGGGGGCGGGATTTCACTATGACTGGGCGTCCATTACCTAATTGCAGGACGCTGCGACCCAGCGACCAGGTCGGAATAACCCCCATGGTCCCTATTCACTATGGACCACTTGGGGTCCTGCAATCACACGGTCATTTGGGGGACGCCTCTGCCTAATTGATAGGGTGCCGAGAGGGAGGGTTAGTAACTGACCAGACCCCTGTCGGTACTCCCTGCGTCGGCATCCGTATGTAATCACCTAGAACACAAACACAATAGAACAATGGTGTAATTGTGGCATGTAACACACAGGATAGGGCGTGGCCTGTGCCAGGACAATGGCGCAGTAACGTATACGCGTGGTTAGTGGCACCTGATACAGGACAGAGCGTTCCTGGGGATTTCTCAGAACTCATTATGTACTTACAGGAGAATGTGTAGCGCACACAGGACAATGACATCAAGGCCGACTGATAAGACGCGGGTAACACTAAACCCACTTATTCCAGGTGTCGCTGCGCCATACACAATAGACTACAGTGCAAATGTACCTGGAGAACCTGGCAGGGCACCAGGGTATTATGTACAGACCTGGCACAGATCCCGCAGGTTCTCCTTGTGGTGACTGTGAGGTGGGTCACCTGTACTGTATGGTAGACTGCAGCCTCCCCTGCTGTGCCCCCCCTCGCACTGTGCCCCAGCTATTCCCCACTGTGCCTACCCTCGCACTGTGCACCAATTATCCCACACTGTGCCCCCCCTCGCACTGTGCCTCCCCTGCTGTTCCCCCCCCTCGCACTGTGCACCAGCTATTCCACACTGTGCCCCCCCTCGCACTGTGCCTCCCCTGCTGTTCCCCCCCCCTCGCACTGTGCACCAGCTATTCCACACTGTGCCCCCCCTCGCACTGTGCCTTCCTTGCTGTCCCCCCCCCTCGCACTGTGCACCAGCTATTCCCCACTGTGCCTACCCTCGCACTGTGCCCCCTTCTCGCACTATGCACCAGCTATTCCCCACTGTTCCTTCCCACACTGTGCCCCCCTCGTACTGTGCACCAGCTATCCCACACTGTGCCCCCCTCGCACTGTGCACCAGCTATTCCCCACTGTTCCTTCCCACACTGTGCCCCCCTCGTACTGTGCACCAGCTATCCCACACTGTGTCCCTCTCGCACTGTGCCTCCCCTGCTGTTCCCCCCCCTCGCACTGTGCCTACCCTCGCACTGTGCCCCCTTCTCGCACTATGCACCAGCTATCCCACACTGTGCCTCCCCTGCTGTGCCCCCTCGCACTGTGCAACAGCTATCCCACACTGTTCCCCCCCTCTTGCACTGTGCACCAGCTATCCCACACTGTGCCTCAGCTGTGCCCCCTCGCACTGTGCACCAGCTATCCCACACTGTGCCCCCCCTCTTGCACTGTGCACCAGCTATTCCCCACTGTGCCTCCCCTGCTGTGCCTACCCTTGCACTGTGCACCAGCTCTTCTGCACTGTGCCCCTCCTCACACTGTGAACCAGCTATCCCACACTGTGCCCCAGCTATTCCCCACTATGCCTACCCTTGCATTGTGCACCAGCTACCCCACACTGTGCCCCCCCTCTTGCACTGTGCACCAGCTTTTCCCCACTGTGCCTCCCCTGCTGTGCCCCCCTCGCACTGTGCACCAGATATCCCACACTGTGCCACCCTCTCGCACTGTGTACCAGCTATTCCCCACTGTGACCCCCCCGCACTGTGGACCAGCTATCCCCCACTGTACCCCAGCTATTCCCCACTGTGCCTACCCTCGCACTGTGCACTATCTATCCCACACTGTGCCCCAGCTATTCCCCTCTGTGCCTACCCTCGCACTGTGCACCAGCTATCCAACACTATGCCCCAGCTATTCCCCACTGTGCCTACCCTCGCACTGCGCCCCAGCTATTCCCCACTGTGCCTACCCTCGCACTGTGCACCATCTATCCCACACTGTGCCTACCCTCGCACTGTGCACCAGCTATTCCCCACTGTGCCTACCCTCGCACTGCGCCCCAGCTATTCCCCACTGTGCCTACCCTCGCACTGTGCACCATCTATCCCACACTGTGCCTACCCTCGCACTGTGCACCAGCTATCCCACACTGTGCCCCAGCTATTCCCCACTGTGCCTCCCCTGCTGTACCCCAGCTATGCCCCATTGTGCCTCCCCTGCTGTGCCCCCTCTCCCACTGTGTCTGAGCTATGTCCCGTTGTGATTCCCCTGCAGTGCCCCAGCTATGCCCCCTAGCCACTGTGCATGAGCTATGTCCCGCTCTTACACTCTCCCCGAGCTATGCCCCACTGTGCCCCATCTATGCCCCTCTCTCCCACTGTGCCCCAAGTATGCTCAACAATCCCACTTTGTCTCTTCTATGCACGACTCTTCCCAAATACTGTGCCCCATCTGTGCCTTTCCTGTTGTGCGCAATCTATGCCACTCTGCCTATCCTACTGGGCCCCATCTATGCCCCACTCTGCCTTTGCCACTGGGCCCCATATATGCCACACTCTGCCCAATCTATGCCCTACCCAGGCCTTTCTCTGTCATCCATCCTGGTGACAAGGCTAACCATGGGATGTAGGAGCCAGGCACCTATGCTGACTTCTTTGAGAGGCAGGCTCCTCCCTTCTGCATCCCAGAATTCCTCAGTTAGCTTTAGGTGCCCACCGGAGTGGGTGCTGTGCTGACTGGCTGCGGGGTGCAGCAGTTTTGTGTTAGAGCTAGGTGTTTGTTAGTTTATTAATATTCACTAGTTAGTGCAGGTCCAGTGTGTAACTTCCAGGGTAAGTTTATGCACACTGAGAGCGCAGCAGAGGCTGACAGAAGCGCGTCCTGTCATCTCTCTGTACAGAGGGATGCTGTCTGCCCTCTCTGCACAGTGCCTTAACCTCCAGGAAGAGAGGTTTCCTGGGCCCTGGGGTGAGTCCTGAACCGGCTCCCTGCTTAGGGGGGATCTTGGGGGACGGACCCCCCGCTATGTCGCAGCCATTTTCAGGGGCTTATAGGCAGAAATCCAGAAATGGAGTTGATGCCTATTACAGGAGTCCAGCGTAGCTGGACGCTTCCAAGTGGTCCCAGAAGGAGGGGAGACACTGGAGGTGAGGTGAAACACTTGGTAGGAGCGGCTAAAGGGGGAAATGGCGCCAATAGGCTTCCCCGCTGAAGCAGAGACTTGGTCTCTTCCTGCTCTCTGTTCTGGCGCCCTTTCTCTCCACACTGCGGAGCTGAAGGAGGATTTACACTGCAGATCAGAGTGGAAGTTTCTCCTGGGCAGCACTTTCCCTGGTGACCGCTGAGGGTCCATTGCGGCAGCGCAGACAGAGAAGTACAAGGTTACCTTATTCTGTGCAGCGCCTGACATTGTGCATTGTGTGCAATTATGATAGAAGGGTGTAGTGCTGCTGCTCTTGGGAAGGGGGCGTCTGCCATGGTAATTAACTGCAGATTTTGTGGTGTTAAATTTACCATTGAACAGGGGGATTTGTGCCCCTCGTGTGAGTCTGTGCCCAGTGGGGCTCAAGCTCAGAGGTCTAAGCAGTCTGAACCTGCGTGGGCGGCTGCCTTGGGGAGGTCTATGAATGCTTTGGTACAAGTAAAGGGATGATCTTGTGAAATCTCCTGGCCCCTTTTCCCCCCCTCTCAACCCCCTGTGGGCTCTATTACCCCATCTCAGGGGGACCCGGCCTTACTGCAGGTTATGCAGGACATGTGCATAGTCTTCATAAGATGATTGCATGTATGGAACAGTTTGCCAAAACCCCTGAGGTCGCTTGTCCCAGACACCCCTTATCTACACCTCCCCTGTTGAAGTTAGCTTCTGATGAGGAAGGTGTGTGCGCTGAGGATGTCTTTTGGGACCAGAGGGAAGAAGTTGAATCTTCTGTCCCTGGTAATGAGGATTTGATCCTTGCTATTAAGCAGACTTTGAATCTATCAGATGAGGATAAAGTGCCAGCTCACTGTGTATAGAGATAGTTACTTTCCCTCGGATGAGGACATGATGGCTTTACTGGGAGAAGCATGGAAGACCCCTGATAAGAGGCTTCTCATGCATAAAATATTTTCTAACATGTACCCAAAGCCGGAGGAGCATGTAAAATTATGGGAAAAGACCCCTCTGGTGGATGCGTCTGTTGCCAGGTTGTCTAAATCCACGGCTTTACCGGTTCAAGGGGGTGCTGCGTTTAAGGACCCTGTGGACAAGAAGATTGAGGGCTGTCTTAAGGCTGTGTTTGAAGGGGTGGGCTTTACCTTACGCCCTATTATTGCCTCTACTTGGGTATCCAAGGCCATGATGAAATGGGCTGATGCCTTATGTAATAAGCTCCAGCCTGACTCTGAAGCTTTTGCCTTGGCAGAAAAGCTTAAAGGTGCCCATACACTAGTAAGATTTATCTGCAGATCTGGTTGGTTGGAACAAAAACATGGTTATGGATGAGTGACAGTTTGTCAGTTTTCCAGCATCTCCAAGCAAATGGTCAACTGTCATTTGCTCTCATCCATAACCATGTTTTTGTTCCAACCAGACAGATCTGCAGATAAATCTGCGTGTGTATGGCCACCTTAAGCGTGCTGCAGATCAAAGCTGGGGAAGAAGGCACCAAGATGGCGTCAAAAGTGTCGGCCACATCTGTGACAGCGAGGAGAGCTCTTTGGCCCAAAGCTTGGGAAGCTGACATTGAATCCAAGAAGTCTCTTGAGGCTTTAGCTTTTAAGGGAGAACTTCAGAACTTGAGTCCATTATAAAACATGGGGGGGGGGGGAGAGCACTTTCCTGCCCACCACGTCTAAGCACTCAGTGTCTAATTTCAGTTCACTCCACCTTTGAGGGGGTGCGTCCAATAGAGGACAAGCAGGAAGAGGAAAGTTTCCCTCCAGCAAGGGGAGGGCACCGAGATCCTGTTTCAGGGCCTTTGCTAAGAAACACCCTTCCAAGAGTGAGGATAAATCCACAGCATGACAGGGCGGAGGCTCCCCGTTCTGGGATCAGAGTGGGGGGGTCGCCTCCTGCCGTTTCAGGATATGTGGAACATCTCTACCCCAGACCCTTGGGTTCTCTCCATCATTTCTCAGGGTTACAGGATAAATGTCAGGGGTGCCCCCCCAAAGAGATTTCTCCTAACACCCCTACCACAGGAAGCTCACTTGCGGAAAGCCCTCTTGGGGTCGGCAATGTCACTTCTCGAGAAGGGAGTGGTGGTCCCGGTACCATTCTTTTCTTGGTCCCCCAACCAGACGGGTCTTTCAGACCCATTCTAAATTTAAAGTCTATAAACCTACACCTGTGGGTGGACCACTTTCACATGGAATCTCTTCGATTAGAGCTTTAAGCATAGAGTCAGGAGAATTTCTAGCATCGGTGGACATCCAGGATGCTTATCTTCATGTGCCCATCTGCAGAGAACATCAGTCTTTACTGCGTTTCGCAATAGGAGAGACTCATCTACAGTTCCAGGCCCTACTATTTGGCCTGGCCACAGCGCTAAGTCTTCACAAAAGTGATGGCTGTTATGGCAGTGGCTCTCAGGCTAAAGGGAATAGTGATTATCCCATACTTGGACGACCTCCTGTTCAAGGCGGAGTCGGCGGAGAAGTTACAGGAACATCTGGCCATTGCGACACAGTTTCTTCGAGACCATGGGTGGTTGTTAAATCCCCCAATGTCTCATTTAACACCCACTCACAGGCTTCAGTTTTTGGGTGTGATCTTGGATACACACCTACATCGTGTATTTCTGCAAGAGTATAAAGTGGTGGACTTTCACCAGTTAGTCCTGTTGATTGTCCAGTCACCAAATCCATCAATATGGCAGGTGTGAAGCTGTGAGGCAAGATGGTGGCAACCTATGAGACTCTGCAGTTTGTGAGGTTTCACTGAAGGACCTTTTAGTGGAACATTCTGTCCTGTTGGTCGGGGAATCCGAAAACTATGAACCAAGAAAAGCTGCTACTGTCTCAGGAATAAAGGAACTCCTTGATCTGGTGGATGGATCTGGAGTCTCTGCAAATAGGGCGTTCCCTTTGCTCATGGGATTGGCTGGTCATCACGACCAATGCCAGTCTCAGGGGCTGGGGGGAAGTGGTCCTGCACCTCAGATTGCAGGGTTTGTGGTCCAAAGAGGAATCCAAGGTGCCGATCACCACCTGGAGCTTCGGGCAGTTTGGAAGATGTTTCTACAGGCAGAGGATCTCCTGAAGGGGTCTCCAGTATGCATACAGTCAGACAATGCCACGGCTGTGGCTTACTTAAATCATCAGGTGGTACACGTAGCAGGATTGCTATGCAGGAAGTTTTGCGGATATTTCAGTGGGCAGAAGTGAACATTCCTAATCTGTCGGCTGTGTTCATTCCGGGTTTCCGGAATGTGGAAGCGGATTTTCTCAGCAGGGCAGAGCTGCTGGATGGAGAGTGGGCGCTACATCAGGAGGTTTTTCAGGAAATAGTAACTCCCAGAGATAGACTTGATGGCATCCAGACACAACTGTCAGGTCCCCAGGTTCTGCTCGCTGACCAGGGATCCGACCGCGTGGGCAGTGGATGCCATGACATCCCTCCATTTCCTATGATTTCTCGGGTCCTAAAAAGAGTTTGGACACAGGAGGTGTAAGTCATACTGATTGCACCGGATTGGCCCAGGAGGTCATGGTATTCAGACATACTGAGGTTGTCGACGGACTCCTGGCGTCTTTCTCTTTAGCCGGACTTACTCAAACAAGGACCATTTCTACACCTGGACCTAGCTCGGGATGCAGTTAAAATCCCGGCGGTCGGGATCCCGGCGTTCAGAATCCCGACACCGGAATCCCGACCGCCGAAATGCCGACACATTCTCCCTCCTGGGGTGTCCACGACACCCCTGGAGGGAGAATAAATTAGTGTGCCGAGCGTAGCGAGGCACCGGGCCCGCTGCGCGGCGAGCGCAGCGAGCCCGCAAGGGGGGGCGATCCACGTCCCCCCCTTGTCGGCATTTCGGCTGTCGGGATTCCGGCATCGGGATTCTGAACGCCGGGATCCCGACCGCCGGGATTCAATACTGAATCCCCTAGCTCGTCTCAATTTGATGGCCTGGCTTTTGAAACCTCTTTATTAAGGAAGAAAGGTTTCTCAGATGCTGTTATCCAAACTATGCTTAGGGCTCGCAAGCCTGTATCAGCAGCTAATTACCATCGGGTTTGGAAGATCTACATCAGGTGGTGTAAATGCCAGAAGGCACACACCTCTAGATTCACGGTCACTAGACTCTTGGAGTTCCTCCAGGATGGGTTTTCAGCAGGGCTTAGCCTGCAGTCCTTAAAAGTACAGCTGTCGGCCTTATCCATATTCTTTCAGAAAAGAATGTCTCATTTGCCAGAAGTACAGACTTTTTTGCAGGGAGTTAGGAGACTTTGACCCCCATACAGGCAGCTGGTGGCGCCTTGGGACCTGTCTTTGGTTTTGTCGGTTCTAGAAAAATCTCCATTTGAGCCTTTAAGGTCGGCTGATCTTAAATATCTTTCTATGAAACTTACTTTTTTGTTGGCCATAGCATCGGCTAGGTGAGTCTCAGAATTGGGGGCCTTGTCTTGGAAGTCTCCCTTCCTGATTTTCCATGATGACAGGGCAGTGCTGCGAACAGTACCGAAGTTTCTACCTAAGGTAGTGTCAAATTTTCATTTAAACCATGAGATTATGCTCCCGATGTTTTGTCCTCCAGAGGAGGCCAGAAATAGGGACAAATAGAAGAAATTGGACGTAGTTCATGCTCTGCACATCTATGTAGATAGAGTAAAGGATATTAGCAAAACTGATTTGCTTTTGATGTACTTAAGATTGGGTGGCCTGCTTCTAAGCAGACCATTGCTAGATGGTTAAGATCAGTGATTGCCTTTGCCTACACTAAGGTAGGTACACATATTCCTTCACGGATTAATGCCCATACCACCAGGTCGGTTGCTTCCTCTTGGGCCGTGCGTCATGTGGTTACAGCAGAGCAGTTATGCAGGGCTGCCATCTGGTCCTCTGTTCACACCTTTACCAAATTCTACAGGTTCCATGAGTTTGCATTGGTGGACTCTTCATTTGCGTGAGCAGTGATGAGAACTGCAAACCTGAGTGTACCCTCCCAAAGGACCGGCTCTTGAACATCCCATGGTTGAGCTGTGTCACCAGGATGGACGACAGAGAAAAGGGGATTTTTTTAAGAACTTACCGTTCGGATCCCTTTCTCTGAGTCCTGGTGACACAGCGATCCCTCCCTTATGCTCAGTAAGTTTAAACCGTTCATGTGTTATCATGTTATTTGATAGTACAACGCCTGAACATACTGTATTAATATGCACAGAGTAATGTATCCTAGTGTGCTTTAGAAGTTGAACTGAGGAATTCTGGGATGCAGAAGGGAGGAGCCTGCCTCTCAAAGAAGTCAGCATAGGTGCCTTGCTCCTGCGGACCCTCCTACATCCCATTGGTTAGCTGTGTCACCAGGATGGACTCAGATAAATGTATTTGAACTGTAAGTTCTTACAAAAATGCCCTTTTGTTACTGATAGGATGGACAACATCCCATCTTAGTAAATGTACCCCTAAGTTTGTTACAGAAGTAAATGGTGGAATGTGCCGGTAACCCTGGGGCGGTGGCATCAGTCCCATAATACAGAGTACACCGGAGAATGACAGCTTGTTTTGAGATTACGGCGGATGACCTATAGATTTGTGCCCGGGGCATTTCCTGCAGCCACCACTCCCTGTGTCACTGTCAGGAGCGAGAGTCGGCATAAGGGCACACATCAAACACTGCACAAAGTAGGAGGAATACCAGTCTTACAGGCTTACTACCTCTAAGGAACATTACCTGGAACCCAAACCACTTTGTTACTCACTGGTGCCAGGTACCTGATACAGAGGATCTTAGAAACCTTCTTTGTGCCAAGAAGCTGCTCTGCAAATACACTGAGACAGGCAGATAATAAATGGATGACATCTGCGTCACTTAGACCACTGATCCGGCACAGGAATTGTCGGGTTCTTTATGAGGAAGTCTTCTTAACATTTATTTCAATTACATCCAATACCATTTATTTATAAAAAAATCCCAAATTTAAAAAAAGAAAACAAGGAAAACACTGTTTTTTTCCCCAAAGAAACATGAGTACACACACTGCTACCGTTTCAGTGCCTGGTAAATTCTACAGCCACTGGGGGAGCAGAAGAAAGGTGAAGAGGCTTCATGCCAGGGAAGGCCCAGCCAAGGGGATGCAGTTAATATCCCGGAGGTCGGAATCCCGGCGGTTGAAATCCCGACCGCCGAAATAACAGCACCCAGAGAGGGAGAATAAATTAGTGTGCCGAGCATAGAGAGTCACCAGGCCCACTGCGTGCCGAGCGCAGCGAGCCCACAAGGGGAGAGGGGCGATCCACCCCCCCCCCCCCCCCCGGTTGGGATTTCGGTGGTCGGGATTCCGGCGTCAGGATTTTGACCACCGGGATTTCATACCGATCCCCAGCTCGGTGTGGTCGCATCTGATGCCACCATGCCAAGGAAGGCCCAGCCTGGTGTGGTCGCATTTGATGTGACCATGCCAGGGAAGGCCCAGCCCAGTGTGGTCGCATCTGATGTGACCATGTCATGGAAGGACCAGCTTATTGTGATCACATCTGACGTCACCATGTAAGGGAAGGCCCAGCCCGGTGTTGTCGCATCTGATGCCAAAATGTCATGGAAGGCCCAGCCCTGTGTGGTCACATCTGATGTCACCATGTCAGGGAAGGCCTAGCCTGGTGTGGTCGCATCTGATGTCACCATGTTAGGGAAGGCCCAGCCCAGTGTGATCACATCGGATGAGACCATGCCAGGGAAGTTCCAGCCCGGTGTGGTCACATCTGATGTCACCATGTCATGGAAGGCCCAGCCCAGTGTGGTCACATCTGATGTCACCATGTCAGGGAAGACACAGCCCGGTGTGGTCGCATATGATGTCACCATGTCATGGAAGGCCCAGCCTGGTATGGTCACATCTGATTTCACCATGTCAGGGAAGACCCAGCCCGGTGTGGTCGCATCTGATGTCACCATGTCCTGGAAGTCCGAGCCCGGTTTGGTCACATCTGATGTCACCATGTCAGGGAAGACCCAGCCCGATGTGGTCGCATATGATGTCACCATGTCAGGGAAGACTCAGCCCGGTGTTATAACTTCTAATGTTGCCGTGTCAGGGAAGACCCAGCACGGTGTGGTTGCATCTTTTGTCACCATGTCAGGGAAGACTCAGCCCGATGTGGATGTATCTGATGTCACCATGTCAGGGAAGGCCCAGCCCAGTGTGGTCATATCTGATGTCACCATGTCAGGGAAGGCCCAGCCCAGTGTGGTCGCATCTGATGTCACCATGTAAGGGAAGGCCCAGCCCAGTGTGGTCATATCTGATATCACCATGTCATGGAAGGCCCAGCCCGGTGTGGTTGCATCGGATGTCACCATGCCAGGAATGACTCAGCCTGGTGTGGTCACATTAGATGTCACCATGTCAGGGAAAGCCCAGCCCAGTGTGGTCACATCTGATGTCACTATGTCAGGGAAGGCCCAGCCCAGTGTGGTCGCATCGGATGTCACCATGCCAGGAATGACTCAGCCCGGTGTGGTCACATTAGATGCCACCATTTCAGTGAAGGCCCAGCCCAGTGTGGTCGCATCTGAGTTCACCATGTCAGGGAAGACTCAGCCCAATGTGGTCACATCTGATGTCACCATGTCAGGGAAGACTCAGCCAAATGTGGTCACGTCTGATGTCACCATGTCAGGGACCAAGAGACCGAGCTTGAAGTGAGACATTCATGTGTAAGTCTTCAAAGTCTCTGCTAGATAAATGACAGAAGTTTTCTTCTAATCTATATATTTATACATATTGAGCATGTCCCCACTTAAACGTCTCTTCTCTAGTGTAAATAGTCCCAGCTTGCTTAATCTCTCCTCGTAGCTTAAAGTCTCCATTCCCCTAATAAGCTTTGTTGCTCTTCTTTGGATTCTTTCTAATTCTATGATGTCCTTTTTATAGTGCGGGGCCCAGAATTGTACTCTGTATTCAAGGTGCGTCTAACCAATGCTTTGTACAGTGGTATAATTACTTTTGAATCCCTAGTTTCCATGCCCCTTTTAATACATGCTAGAGTTTTGTTGGCCTTTTTTGTTGCTATATTACATTGAGCACTACACCCCAGTTTGTTGTCTATTTGGACTTCCAGATCCTTTTCGAGTACTGATTTACCCAATTCATCCCCGCTTAGGTTATAACTAGCACACTGGTTGTGTCTCCCAAGGTGCATGACCTTGCATTTGTCCACATTGAACCTCATCTTCCACTTTTTTGCCCACTCATCTTGAATGTTAAGATCATTTTGAAGCATGGTGACATCTTCTGATGCTTTAATAACTCTGCTCAGTTTTGTATCGTCCGCAAAGATGGATACATTGCTGAGTAACCCTATCCCAATATCGTTAATAAAAATGTTAAATAAAATGGGCCATAGAACCGAACCCTGTGGCACTCCAGTTAGTACCGGTATCATATCTGATACGGCACCATTCACAACCACTCTTTGTTCTCTATTACACAGCCAGTTCCCTACCCATCTATCCAGTTTGCCCCTAATCCCAGGTCCTCTATTTTATTTATCAACCTCTTGTGTGGTACGGTGCCGAAGGCTTTAGCAAAATCTAGGAAAATCACATCTACAGCATTTCCATTATCAAGGTTTTTGCTAACCTCTTCATAGAACCAAGTAGATTAGTTTGGCATGAACAATTTTTCACGGACCCATGCTGGTTATTACTGAGTAAACTATGAAGGTCTAAATATTGCTGGATACATCCCTTACAAATCCTTCAAATAGATTACCCACTATTGATGCTAAACTGACAGGTCTGTAATTTGCTGGGTCGTCCTTTTTTCCTTTTTTGAATATTGGCACTACCTCTGCTATTCTCCAGTCTTTTGGTACCTTACCCGATGATAGTGAATTATCAAAAATGTGATATAGAGGGGTTGCAAATTCCTCCCTTAATTCCATTAGTACCCTAGGATGAATCCCATCTGGCCCTGGTGATTTGTTTGTTTTGATTTTGCAGAGCCTCGATATTATTTCATCAGTCGTGAAATCAATATTGAGGTCCGGCTTGTCCCATTTGTGGTATGTGTGCGTTCCACAGTCTGCTCTCCCTTAGTAAACACTGATGAGAAGAACTCATTTAACAGTTCTGCTTTACCCTTGTCCTCAGTAACACTTTTACCAGTGATATCGGTTAGTGGGCCTATGTTGTCCTTAATTATTCGCTTACTATTTATGTACTTGAAAAACTTCTTGGGGTTAGTTTTACTTTCAGTGGCTATGCACTCTTCATAGTCCCTTTTAGCTACTTTACAAGTTTTGTTTGATTCTTTGTATTTGTTAAACGCCTCCTCATTTACATTATTTGTATGGAATTTAAACGCTCTTGTTTTATAGTTGATTGCTGACCAAACTTTTTTGTCCAACCATGATGGCTTTTTTGGTACTTATGGGCTATTCTGC
This sequence comes from Crinia signifera, assembly GCF_055691185.1. Taxonomy (NCBI): domain Eukaryota; kingdom Metazoa; phylum Chordata; class Amphibia; order Anura; family Myobatrachidae; genus Crinia; species Crinia signifera. The sequence continues at coordinate 4,831,579 of NC_139218.1, forward strand.
GTAGTGAAATCACATCGGACATCGCATCGGATCGCTTTTTGTGCCTTGCGATGTGATCTCAGTAGTTAATTTAGCTAATTTATTCACTGCACCCTGAGTGATCTCCGTAGTTCATATGGTAAAACACCTAAAACAGCACCACTCTCCACATCACCCCGAAGCGTGGCGAGTGCAGCGGAACGCATCCTCCGACCTTTTCATACCCCCACTATCCACGTTGGCGTGGAGTTGATTATATATAATGTGGCGAGCGCAGCGAGCCACTGAGCTTGAAGCGTGGTGAGCCCCACGAGGATACGCGGATTACTTTACATGTATTCCGCATCCGCTCGCCACGCTTCGGGCTCGTCACACTATATAAAATCAACTCCATGCCGACATGGATAGTGGGGGTATGAGCATACTAACTATAGTGGGTGCCCAACTAACATATAAGTACCATTTACCCTTATTTACTTTTGGTATGTATTTAATAGTTAATAATTCAAGCACGTTTTTTAGTGTATACCACATTTCCTCTGCATTTTTCCCCTCAAATACCATTTCCCACACCATTTCATTTAGGGTTTCCCTGAATAATTCGAAGTTAGCTTTTCTGAAAGGCCTCAGTCCTCCTATAGTCCCTTAGTCCCTGTGGCTGTGTCACCCCTCACCTGGCCCAGCGCTGAGCACAATGTCAGAGCATTGGCTGCATTTACAGGGTTCTTTCCTTAAGGGAAGATGGAATTGCATGACATATGAACGTGACCTTCCATACTGCGTAATCCGGTTCTTATCCTTCCAGTGCGTCCGTCAGAGATTAATCGCACACCGTCATGTCCGCGCTGCAGAGCCTGGATCACTGTTACTGATAATCCCTCTAATTCCTATTCATCAGAAATGCAATGAACCGTTATGACAGCAATTAGAATCTTATCGGGGAAATGTCTGATTACATTACATACGCGGGGCAGTGACGGGGCGTTCATACACAGCGCCACCTCTTACAGGCCACAGCTGTCCTACAGATACATAAACAGACAGAATACATTAGTGCAGAAACCAGTTATTGCTAGAGGCCCAAATCCTGCCCTGGGGTTATATTCCTAGGCCGGGGCTCAGTGACTGCTCTACAAGGGGGGAGGCCATTCTGTGCCCGGGACGGTGGCTGGCCGGCATTGTAGGCGTAGGTGCCAGCCAGCTGGGCTCAAAACAAATCCTACCGCACAGGGATGGGGAACCCAGATGGCCATCCCTATTGTACGACCATCCCTATGCTATAGTTAGCACTGAGGACGTAGCTTCGAATGCTGTGAGCGGTGTGACGCGGAACTGCAGTGACATATAGGTGACCGCAATACGTTATGTTAAAAGGAAAACTGCTAATAAAATGGAAGTGAACAGGACTTTGGGCTGGATTCATATTTGTGGTCCTGTGTCATGAGTGACGAGTGACATGCTGCAGCATTTGGGGGGGGGGGCATCCGGTACCGGTTATCAAATTGGGGGGCACAATGTCCCTGTCTTGAAGGCAGGAGTATCTGGATACAGACTTCCTGGATCCTGCAGACAACTCAAGTAAGCTGGACGGTGCTGTTCATCTGGGGGTGGCGTTAACAATGGGGGGGAGGGGGGGGGGGCATTTGTCATGTAAAATACCCAGGGTGAATATACAATGAAAAATCGGCTCCATTGGCCCATTTAACATTGTTCCCTATGTAAAATCACATCCATCGCATCGGTCGCATCGCATGCCTTAACTTAAGTCATGTGATGGACGCGATTTTTTAATTGTCGGGGAAAAGGCTAAAAATAGCCCTAAAATTGCGTCGGTCGCGTCCATCGCATACCTTAACTTAAGGTATGCGATCACCTACGACGGGCGCCATGCTAGGAAACAAGTACCCTTTTTTGTCCAACCATGGTGGCTTTTTTTATTGAATTTACCCTTATTGACTTTGGGTATGTATTTAATAGTTAATGATTCAAGCACTATTTTAGTGTGTCCCACATTTCCTCAGCATTCTTTCCCTCAAATAGCGCATCCCACACAATTCCTTTTAGGGCTTCCCTGAATAATTCGAAGTTAGCTTTTCTGAAGTTTAGTATTTTGGCCGGTCCTGTGTGTTGCAGTTTACAGGAGTTGATTTCCAGTGAAACCATATTGTGGTCACTGTTCCCTAGATGTTCAATTACTTTGGTGTTTGAGACTAAATCTATGTTATTTGTTAGTACTAGATCCAATATTGCCTTATTACGAGTTGGGGCTTCTACCGTTTGTGTGATAAACTGATCTTTGAGTAAGTTTAGGAACCCGCTGCTACTTGCTGATTTACAGGTCTCCTTTATCCAATCAATGTCTGGAAAGTTAAAATCCCCCATAATCAGTACTTGCCCCTGATCTGATAATTTTTTTGATTTGGTTTAAGAGTAGAGACTCGTCCCTAAAATTCGTTTTAAGTATTTTTCATGCATTTTATGTTGCATATAACCCGGTCTCTAATCATTACTAATGTGTGTCCTCCATCGCCGGCCCACTATCTTGTGGGAGAGGTTGCTAGTGGGCCAGATTTGGCCAATGTGGTCAGTTCCCTTACCTGGGGTTACAGATGCATCACTTCCACACCTCAATGTCCGGCAGCCCCCCAGAATCAGACCCACAACCCCCACATGCCCTTAGTCACCAGGCCTATGCATGGCATTATCGGCAGGGGGTAAGAATTATTGTAGTCATCTCCTGTGCCCACCACGGGGCAGTCTGTCACTGAAGGATGACAGACGCAATGATCTCTCCGTAATAGATCAGTTATATGAATGACATTGTTTAGTACGAGGATCCATTACCCCATCAGCTGCTCAATGTGATGGCAGCAGATCCGCACCCTCCCCAGGGGTCAGAGCAGAGGCCCCCTAGCCTAGATACTTTGGGAAATGGGCGGCTGACTGGGCCTGGTGTCCCGGGCAGAGGGCGGTTCCAGGGGGTTAATATCTGGAGACACCGTGTTTCCATGGACACCTAGTTGTGACCCTGAAGCAGCGGCCTGAGATTATGTGGGATTTCCATGCGCTGCGGACAGATGGCACAAGCTAAATATGGATACAGCCAGGGCCGCGTCAGAGGTAATCAGCCCAGTTAATGAGTCCGCTGCTCTCCAGTACCGGCGACACCAGAGTGCCACCAGATGTTCTTCCCATGCTGAGTGAGCACTTCCCGCAGCAAGGTTACCGTTCTCACTGAGCCACCTTACAGGATGGACGAGCACAGATCCGTCTCTCAGGCCTATAATCCGTACATAGATGACATTTCCCCAGTTCCCCGCTCCAGCAGATGAGATGCATATCCTCCGTCACTGCACAAGACAACAACGGGGGCAGGGGAAGATAATCGCCACCATTGGGAATGGTCCCAATCATATAATCGTTCTTTGCCAAACACATTCCTCACACATTTAGCAGGTCACCTGGCAGGTGCACAGGTGTACTCATTACTCACTGACGCTTTACCCAGGTCACCCAGCAGGTACACAGGTGCACTCATTACTCACTGACGCATTACCCAGGTCACCCAGCAGGTACACAGGTGCACTCATTACTCACTGATGCATTTCCCAGGTCACTCAGCAGGGGCACAGGTGTACTCATTACTCACTGACACATTTCCCAGGTCACTCAGTAGGTGCACAGGTGCACTCATTACTCACTGACACATGTCCCAGGTCACCCAGCAGGAGCACATGTGTACTCATTACTCAATGACGCATTTCCCAGGTCACCCAGCAGGGGCACAGGTGTACTCATTACTCACTGACACATTTCCCAAGTCACTCAGCAGGAGCACATGTGTACTCATTACTCACTGACGCATTTCCCAGGTCACCCAGCAGGTACACATGTCCCAGGTCACCCAGCAGGAGCACATGTGTACTCGTTACTCACTGACACATTTCCCAGGTCACCCAGCAGGTACACAGGTGTACTCATTACTCACTGACACATTTCCCAGGTCATCCAGTAGGTGCACTCATTACTCACTGACAAATGTCACCCTGCAGGGGCACAGGTGTACTCATTACTCACCGACTCATGTCACCCAGGAGGTGCACTCATTACTCACTGACACATGTCCCAAGTCACCCCGCAGGTGCACAGGTGTACTCATTACTCACTGACACGTCCCAGGTCACCTAGCAGGTGCACTCATTGCTCACCGACACATATCCCAGGTCACCCTGCAGGTGCACAGGTGCACTCATTACTCACTGACACATTTCCCAGGTCACCCAGCAGGTGCACAGGTGTATTCATTACTCACTGGCACATGTCCCAGGTCACCCAGCAGGTGCACAGGTGTACTCATTACTCACTGACACATGTCCCAGGTCACCCTGCAGGTGCACTCATTGCTCACTGACACATGTCCCAGGTCACCCGGCAGGTGTACAGGTGCACTCATTACTCACTGACACATTTCCCAGGTCACCCTGCAGGTACACAGGTGCACTAATTACTCACTCACTGACACATGTCCCAGGCCACCCAGCAAGTGCAGAGGTGTACACATTACTCATTGACATGTGCATCTGCTGGGTGACCTGGGAAATGTGCCAGTGAGTAATGAGTACACCTGTGTACCTGCTGGTTGACCTGGGACGTGTCCGTGAGTAATGAGTACACCTTATCTTCAAAAACTCATGTCAACCTTTTTCATTATCGACCATAGCCGTGCCAGTGTTTTGCATGTGCCATTTAATCCTGGGGTTGCCGTGAATCACGCGAGGGTGGGAGGAGGTGAGGGGTGTCCACGAATCACGGGAGGAGGGGTCGTGGGTGGATGCCGTGAATTGCGGGAGGATGGGTCGCGGGGGGTGTGTGTGTGTGTGTGTGTGCCGCGAATCGTGGGATGGGGGGGGGGCGCGCGGGGGGTTGCCGCAATGACAGGAGGGGGGGTCGTGGGGGGCACCGTGAACCGCGGGAGGGGGGGCCCGGGGGTTGGCGCGAATTGCAGGAGGGGGGTGTCACGGGGTGGGGCCACGAATCGCGGGGGGTGTGCTGCAAATCGCGGGAGGGGGGTCGCGGGGGGTGCCGCGAATCGCCACAAGAAAAAAAATCAACACAGAAAGGTCAACACATGTGAATGTTGACATAAGTGTGGCACTTCATTGGTGTCCATGTCGACAAATGAGAATGAATATGAAAACATTGAAAAAGTGAAAAATAAATCTTGTCAACCTTTTTCATTGTCGACCATAGCCATGTCAGTGTTTTGCATGTGCCATTTAATCGTGGGGATGCCGTGAATGGGGGGGGGGGGGGGGGGGGGGGGAGGGAGGGAGGTGCATACCCAATATGACCCTCTCCAGGAGGGACACATTGCTCTGTTTCTGGACTTTCTTCTTAATTTATGGATTACCATCACCTGTGCTTAAACACCTTTCTTATCAATTACCCTGTTTAAAATGACAGGTGATGACAATCATAAATTAAGATGGAAGTCCACAAACAGAGCATTCTGTCCCTCCTGGAGAGGGTCATGTTGGGAGGTATGGAGGTGTGGGGCGCTCACCTGGTGTGTCTGGTGTGTAGCTGTGTCTTTGCTGTGTAACATGGAGAGGCAGAGGGTGTCTGGCACTGTCTGTGGGCTCACTGGGCTGGTTCTCTGTCATGTGACTCAGAGGCTCCACCCAGGGTTATATCTCCAGACACACTTTGAGTGACAGATGTAGCCAAATATATAAGAGCTATCTCTCCATATATATCCTATAGGTGCCGGCTGTACAGTACATATCTCCAGGGCTGACGAGTTTTCTCCGGGGAACCAAATGTGCACTGAGGACATGGGAGACATATTCAAGGCACAGAGGAACCACATTACAGAAATAATAGGGGCACGATCACATCCGATACAATCACATCCCCCCCTCCAGAGCATGTTTTCTAGATCTCCATACTGATGCACAAGGGCAGTATGCATTGTCACATGACGTATAGCACCCCACTTACCCTGCCAACTGTAATTAAAGGGAAGACTGGAGCTTATACAGCAGTGAGTCCACCTGAGGCATGGGCCCTTATTCTGGTTCATTCATAAAGGCAAATTCCTTCTCAAAAGGACAAATCTATGTGAAAGCTAATGGCCATCAATAATAATAATAATAATAACGCACAGAAGCGAATCTGGTCTCACACCACATAACCGACCCGAAAAATAACATAAAACACAAATGACTTCCAGAAACAAATATTAAATGAATTTCTCAATAAGAAACGTATAACCTAGGGGTGCCTTGTAATTTTTTGGATGTGCTACAGGTGCCGTGTTTTATAAAAGTTGGGGAAGCACTGGTATATGGTAATACTTTCCTCCTGTCAGTCATCCTGATATCTGGGTCTCATCCTTGTGGTGACTGGATATAGTTTGTGGGGTGGGGTTGTCGGTCACTCTGGCTCCCCCAAACAACAAGGGCCGGTAACCCAGTAATGACAGCACTCCTGTTCCTGGTTAGTCTGGTCATGAGCCCCAGACGGGCGGGGCAGAATTGGTGCGGTGGCAACAGGTCACACTTACAGAGGGGAGAAGGGGATTTTGGTAAAGTCTTACATCTCTTTATTATAATGCAGCTCATGGAAACCATATCTACAGGGTACTACATTCATTCTGCAGCGAGCAGGGTCCTCCCCCATCGCATAGGGCGGCCGGTAGCGGCAGGGATGGTCTCTGCTTCCCGGTACGGAGTCACATTCTCCCCAGTGACCGGCGTCCACGGTACAATACAGGACAGAGGATCCAGGCACCCATGGGACATCACATTAGAACGGGACATTATTACCAGCGCCGCTGGTGGCAGCCGCGCCGATCTCCTCCGATGGAAGTAACCAGTATAAATACAATGCGGCAGCCCCCTCTGCACCGCACAGTCCAGTCCAGCGATCGCCAGGTCAGGGGAGTGCACAGCCCACGCAGATGGTGAAGCGGCGCCCGTCACTGTCCGACCTGTACTCACAGAGGAAGCAGCGGGGTAGGCACCATCCGCAGGAACATCAGACAGGAGAGACAGGGCGAGAGGGTCAGAGGCCTGAGAACGAGGAGCGCGGGGAAAAGACCGGTCCATTCTCCTGTGGAGACAGTAATGAGGTTACAGCGTGACGGCAAAGCATTGAGTACGGGCTGGAGCGGGAGATGGCTGGCGCTCCTGGTGGCTGGAGGACCTATTCCAGGCCCACATCTGGGTCACCCCACACGGAGAGGATACATGAAGGTTCCATCTGGGGTCTCTCAGAGGACATCACGTTTAACTCTCGCACTTCAGCTGATGAGAATACTTCACATGTTTACACAACGTGGTCAGGGGACGGTGACAATCACAGACGTGGCTGCACTAATAGGGTCTGGTGGCCACATATCAGGGACAGTGACACAATCAGACGTGGCTGCACTAACAGCGTTTGGTGGTCTCGTATCAGGGACGCTGCCACATAGCACAGACATGGCTGCACTAATAGAGTTTGGTGGCCTCATATCAGGGACGCTGACACATAGCACAGACATGGCTGCACTAATAGTGTTCAGTGGCCACGTATCAGAGATGGTGACAAATCACAGATGTTGCTGCACTAATAGCGTATGGTGGCCACGTATCAGGGACGGTGACACAGATCACAGACGTGGCTGCACTAATAGCGTCTGGTGGCCAGGTATCAGGGACGGTGACACAGATCACAGACGTGGCTGCACTAATAGCGTCTGGGGGCCACGTATCAGGGACGGTGACACATAGCACAGACGTGGCTGCACTAATAGCGTCTGGTGGCCAGGTATCAGGGACGGTGACACAGATCACAGACGTGGCTGCACTAATAGCGTCTGGTGGCCACGTATCAGGGACGCTGACACAGATCACAGACGTGGCTGCACTAATAGCGTCTGGTGGCCATGTATCAGGGACGGTGACACATAGCACAGACGTGGCTGCACTAATAGCGTCTGGTGGCCACGTATCAGGGACGGTGACACATAGCACAGACGTGGCTGCACTAATAGTGTCTGGTGGCCACGTATCAGGGACGCTGACACAGATGACAGGTGTAGCTGCACTAATAGCGTCTGGTGGCCACGTATCAGGGACGGTGACACAGATCACAGACGTGGCTGCACTAATAGTGTCTGGTGGCCACGTATCAGGGACGCTGACACAGATGACAGGTGTAGCTGCACTAATAGTGTCTGGTGGCCATGAATCAGGGACGGTGACACAGATCACAGACGTGGCTGCACTAATAGCGTCTGGTGGCCATGAATCAGGGACAGTGACACATAGCACAGACGTGGCTGCACTAATAGCGTCTGGTGGCCACGTATCAGGGACAGTGACACAGATCACAGACGTGGCTGCACTAATAGCGTCTGGTGGCCACGTATCAGGGCCTATGGCCTGGCACAGCGGCAGATCTTACCCGGGCATCGTAGTCCAGGACAAACGGTGGGATCTCAATCTGGTCGGGGGAGATGGCGGTAAAGAGCTGGTGCAGACTTTCCACGTGGTGGACCTTGTCCTTCAGTCCGGACACTGTAAATGTGGTGAAGAACCACGTGGAGACCTGAGGGGTGAAAGAAGGATGAGTCCCACGTTCTCAAATATATCCTTCATATGTACTACATTTATAGCGTTTGGTATGGTGCAGCATATGTGGCACGTTACGGTCAGCACAGTGCACACGTGGCCCCAGTCCAGCTCAGTGTAGAGATTGCCCCGGTCTGCAGCCAGGGAGCGTTGCCCACCAGACATCGGGGGCCTCTGCTCCCTGCAGTCGAGGAGAGCCACCCACATACTGCCCACCGCTATCTGCAGCCGATGAGCATCACCTACCTACTGCCCACCAGACACCATCTGTACCACACAACTTCTACTTTGTCACTGTGTATTACACTATGGCACGCAGGAGAAACGAGCACAGGTCACAGACTCCGCAGCGGGACAGCGCCATCTAGTGGACAATTTTAACTACTCGGAGCCTTTGGTGCATGGACATTTTTACTGATGAACTAGCGCTCTGCCAAGGACAGAACCACAGCGGTATAAGGGGAACAAGAGCAGCTGTGTAAGGTATACAGACAATAAGCCCCACTGAGTGCTCACACCACTGTAACCATGTGGTGCCACAGAACGGGTACGAGGGGGCGACACACGTGCTCACCTGAGTGTACAGATAATTCTAGTAGTGTCCATGCTCCGTTATTCCCTCCTCTTCATCACAACGGTGTCCGTACAGATACAACGTTACACCCATCCCGGGATATCCACCTGACTAATAAGCCCCAACGTATGTAAGACGCGCCTCCGATAGCTGTGCTATTGTCATCTATCCACACATTCTCCTCCTCCGTCCATCTCACCACGTGCCCCATCTCTGGCCCGTGGCTCTGTGGACCCTCCCCGACATTCAGAGGAATCTGCTGCGGACAACTACTAATCCTATGACATTTAGGTAACTCAGGGATTTGTCTCGGGATTCCCATCTCAGATGAATATTAGGAAATGTGTCAGGGTCGCCTTTAGCCCCCGCTTGTAGCGCACCGAGCGGACACATCCACACCATTGTGCGCTGCCAGCGCGGCCGGGCTGATTGCTCGCGGTTTGGGCGACTGACTGCTGGTAATAGTGTTTTCTAACGCTCCCATAATCACAGAAGGAGATCAGCAGGCCGGTTACTATACATGTGTGCTGTAAAAAGCTACAAAGCCACAACCTCGCTTCACAGCACATAGCGGCGGGGTCTCACCTTAGACCGGAACGTCGGATGTACAAAATAAAGCGCCTTCAGGTTCTTCTTGTATCTGTCCAGAGAGAAATATTCCCAGTCAGTCAGATCAGCAGCTCTCAGGCTGGTTGCTGCACAGGGCAGAGGCATCGGGGATCAGGCTTGAGGGAGCGATTACTGATGCCTGTGCATACCTTGTACACGCTTACCACTCTGCCGCCTGATAGGTGCGGCAGCAGATCCACTTGTGATGTCACACTGAATGGATTATAGCTCAGTTGGCGGGTCACCCGTACACACAGGAAGATGTGCCTATATATCTGTATAACACGCATTACATTGGCAGTGTTGCAGAGCAGATATATATCGGGCGTACACATAAACCGATGGTCCAGGCTATACATCGTACATTGGCACTAACCCCTCACCTGCCATAGAGAAGCACCAGATGTAAGAGTCTCTGCGGCCTCTGGTTCCTATCATTCTCTACATATAACCTTATGTGAAACATGGGCAGACAGCGCCCCCTATGTGACTGAGGGGGGAGTGCAGGTGACCACCAGCCATGTACACTGTGGATTAATATCATGCAGTAACAGTAACGTGTTCACATGGGGATTTGCTCCGTGAGGAGTGTGGTGTGTATCCGCACAACCTTATAGATTGGTTAATCACTGATTTTTACAGGATGGAGAGACACCAGAGATATTTCTTTAATTTGAGTTGGGGGTGCTGTTCCCTACAGCTACAGCGCGGGTATGTGCATTTTTACAAGAAAAAAAAAACTCTGTTTGGGGGAACGCACTGATAATTTTAAAATATAACTTTTATTGATATTAGTTTTAAATATTCCCTATATCAAGATTGGGGAATTCATGTATACACAAATACATATAGTGTGTTCAAAGAGAAGAAATTTGTGTTTTAAAAATTTACACAGGTGTCTGTCCAAAAGAAATATCCGGTTGATATAGCCCAGAAGAATATATTAGCCACTGATAATAATCTGTGGTTATAGCTCTGATATTATAGCCAAAAAATAATATATCATGTCCTTATTAGGGAACAGTGGTGCTTATTTGTCAGGGAGTTTCCAATTTATAGTATAATACTGATACACATTTGACATTAGGCACAGTAATTGCAAGAGGTTACAATGTGTTACAATCAACTTGGTACATTTTGTGGCTTTATTAGCACAAATGATGGTCCTACTGGCGCCCTCCTCTGGTCATTCCATATACCTGGAAAATTCTCAGAGCTTTCAATGGTTCAGAGTGCTATATTTTCAATGTTAAATATAATGCACTACTTTCTATCAGAGCTTTTGCTGGGTGTAGTTAAATGCTACCCCTTGTTTCAAGATATTAGGTGCTATTTGTCAGATCATTATTCACACGTCATAATTCAGGCTAACAGGACATCTTTCAAACAGAACATGTGCCAACGCAGCTTTTTTTTTTGGGCCTTGAAAAAGCTGGCGAACAGCGAAACGCTGCGTTGGCACATGTTCTGTCTGAAAGATGCCCTGTTAGCCTGAATTTTTTTTCTTTCTTCTTGTAAGGGTGGAAGAAGCCACAGGCAGAGGTAGGGTGTAGCACAGGTAGCGGAGTGTGTGTAGTGGGGGGCACAGGGTGGTAAGGTGTAGCACAGATAGTGGAGTGTGTGAAGTAGGGGGGGGCACAGGGTGGTAAGGTGCAGAACAGAGTGGTAAGGTGTAGCACAGACAGTGGAGTGTGTGGGGGCACAGGGTGGTAAGAGGCAGCAAAGATAGTGGAGTGTGCGTGGGGGGTGCACAGTGTGGTAAGGGGCAGCACAGATAGTGGAGTGTGTGGATTCAGTAATTGTGTGTGTGTGTGTGTGTGGGGGGGGGGGGTTGCGGGATACCCGTGTCACCCATACAGTAGCCCCACGGTCACCTACTTGGCGTCTACCACGTCATACACGTTCTTCAGGAAGTCGGACTCCAGGTGGTTGTGTTCCCCAGTCAGCGTGTGGAAATAGACCAGGATGTATTCCTTGGCCGCCACATGGTCCATCATATGGATGAAGTACAGCAGCGCCTGGCGAGGAAACACACGCGACACGTGCCATTGTGTGTGTGTGACATATAGCCTCACCACACCCCTGATGGGAGGACTATGATGTCACTCACGTCTCTGATGACATCACAGTGTACTCCTTATACCACATAATAATAGATCAGTGCAGCGTTGCCACGATATCAGCGGGCGATATAACACAAACCTTTTCCATGTCGATGAGTAATACGGGAATGTTCCTCCCCACCACCACAATGATTGTCCTGCCGCAGTTATCCAGCCCTGGAAGGAAGCACAGTATTCAGGCAGAGAGTATACACACATCTGGGATACGTGGTACCATTAGGGAGCCACGAGAAACGTTACTCAGTACAGCCCTGGATATATCATCCTGTGGGAACCACAACCGGCATCTCTGCGCACACTCACCAGACTGGTACAGTGCCTTTAGTGCAGCGATGTCAGACAAGTCCTCCGTCCGCGCCCGGGAGAGCCAGCGATTGTAGCTGAGAACACACAAATAGCAGCGGTTACCGTCATTGTCA